>NC_136065.1:4756446-5015466 GCF_964261635.1 Lissotriton helveticus
CCTAAAAATACCCCTTTACCCAAAAACTGAAAACTGACCCTGAACCCTAAAAATACCCCTTTGCCTAAAAACTGAAAACTGACCCTGAACCCTAAAAATACCCCTTTACCCAAAAACTGAAAACTGACCCTGAACCCTAAAAATACCCCTTTGCCCAAAAACTGAAAACTGACCCTGAACCCTAAAAATACCCCTTTAATTTAACATAATTAGCAATTAATCAATTAAATTAAAGTAATTACCAATTACATTTTAATTAATTAAAAAATATTTTTTAATTAACAATTATTTAAATATTACTACCAATTATTAAATTTACATATTTAATTAATTATAATTAAATTACTTCCCACCCTATTCCCCTATAAACCCACAACCCGCTACAGAAAATACATTATTTTAATTTACATAATTAGCAATTAATCAATTAAATTAATTACCAATTAAATTGTAAACAATTAACATATATTATTTAATTACCAATTAATTAATTATTACTACCAATTAATAAATTTACATATTTAATTTATTATAATTAAATTACTTCCCACCCTATTCCCCTATAAACCCACAACCCGCTACAGAATAAAATTACACAATAATTAAAAAAAAATATTAATTAAAAATAATTATAAAAAAATGACACTTTTCACATATATTATAACATAAAAACACTATAAATAATTAAATATTTTTAAAAAACTATATTTTTTACTATCTAGATTATATACTTGGATATTTTCACTGTCTATATTATTTACAGTCGATATTACTTCACTTACCTTAAAAACGATATTTTGACTGTCGATATTTTCTCCAAACGATATTTAAAACTCGATATTCTTTCCAGTCGATATTTTGGAGTCGATATTATGTCTGTGCACCAGCTCACCCACAGGTAATACCTAACCTCAGCACCCCCACACAATACAGTGCCCCCATCCCCTTCCGTCTCTACTGCATGTTACTCGTCTCAATCAACTGTGGCATATTGGGGAGGGGCCTTGAGAGTGAGAGGGAGGATTAGAGAGAGGGCAACCCTGGGGAGTGGAGAGGGGCAGAGACTTAGAGTCTGGACCACACAGAAGGGCATCAAACCTGCACCACCCACCTTGTATTACACTGGCCACTGGGCACCTCTCTACCCTGTATGAACAAATCCCTGCACAGTTCCTCTCTGCCTGCTCCTAATAGATGCCAAGTTTCCATGTATGACAATTGTATGTTATCTGTCAATCAATCAGGGATTTATAAATCTCGCAAATCACCAATAGGGTCTCAAGTGTGTGACATTTCAGTTTCTTCTGTGTGACACTTTATAGCCAGTTATGCCTTACTGCATGCTAAACAAGTTATGTGTATGTAATGTAATACATCTCTGAAACAACCCCTTCTGTGGCACGTACTTAAAACAGGTGCAGTGTTCCTGGTTAGCTTATGACAGTGATGGAGCTTAAAATGTACCGCCACTGAGTACCCCGGGCCCTGTTCTGGTGAAAGGTTTCGAACCTGGTTCATAGTGTGTGATGGGTATGAGTTGTCCAAAATAGACCCCTCCCATTACCCATGGCTGCAACCAGTGACTGCCCGCTGTAACAGGTCCCAACAGTTCCATGCATGAGCCACTCTTCAGAGACTGTAGCCGGTTTAGTGTCCGTGTGCTACACGTGGCTTAAGCTCCACACGCTTTCAAAGGTGAATGAGGGGAGCAAAATATCCTGCAGTGGACCGGCCCAAGCCCTGATTTAGTGGACAGTGGTAACAAAAAATCCTCCTGTTTCTGCCAGTGGTGCTAAATCACACAGAATATTGATGCGGTGTTTCTTTCACATGACTGTCCCCAATGTGAAGGAAATTCCAAAGGTGAATTTTCCTCCAGATTTGGCACTCTTATAGATATTGGATATGTCTTCATTCTCACCCACCTCTAGATCAGACCGCTGGCCGGAGGGACCTGAGATGGTGTCTCACACACACACACACACCATCCATCCTTCTCTTCTTATGGATCAGAAAACCCCTGACACTCACTCGCCCCTCTCTCCATCCATCACTGCACCAATCCACTCATTATGATCCCTTTGCATGTGTTTCCTCCCTCGTGCTGTTTAATATAATAACAGAAATCAGTTTGTCTTATACAAAATCTATACATATTCAGGAAATACTTATTTCAATTCAGCAGACCATGCCACCTTATGTTTTTCATACAAGTACCCACCCAATGTGGTAGGAATATCTCTGCAAAAGGAAGCATACCTTTCAAGACCCTTTTGAGAGGGCCACCGGGCGCACAGGGGCCACTGGGCCCAACCAAGGGGGTTGAGGCCTGTTACTGCTGATGTCTTAGAGACTGACCTACTGTAAAGGAATCTGACCAACTGGCCAAGTACCCCCTTCTGCACTTTACGCTCGGGGTAGACATGGTCTGAGCAGTACAAGGCTTCCTCTGGTGAAGGGATGTGGTAATATGGATACGGATTGGTGAACACAAGCTCACAACTCAACAAGCGCCCAGCAGCAGAAATAAATTATTGTCCAGCCAAACACTCACTTTTATGACAAAAAGATAAGTATACGCTTTTATTTCTAGCTAAAACAACTACAGAGTCCCTCCTGAGGTCAGGGCTCTAGTGTTCCTTTGGCGATTCCCTGTCACACTCACTACTCACGCTGGGGAAAGTGGTTATTCCCAATCCCCATTGGTAACATACCGGGTGTGCCCCGATAGTAATCCGAGGCTTAACAGGTTTTTTGTTGTTTTTAAGCAGAGTTTTATATAGCGCAAACTTGACCCGAATCGGGTATCAGTGCGCTTTACATCGCACCAGTTGCATTACATGAGGACACATTCATTTTGAATCTTAACTTGAAGTCAAGAGTGTTTCAGCATTGCAGCACTGACTAGCAGCAAGGCCCTAATCAGTCTTACCTGCACATGCACGTGTGAAGCCTCTGGAGTTCTTAGTACCTCTTGACATACTTTACAGTTGAGTTCATGTGGGTCTATTGCATGCGGTCCAGATCGCTTCACTCAGGAGGTGCAGAGTCCATCTCTCACACTTATGCTTCCTGAAGTGACCATAGATTATCTATGGCTCCTCCTGGGGGGTAAGTGTCTAGTTCATCTCCTGGTGGAGGTGGTTGCGATGATCCTGCCATGGGTCCTTCATCTGGGGGGGGTGCATAGGTTCTCCCAATGCGTTCTCGCTTCTTCATGAGTGGGGAGAAGAGGGGGAGGGGGCAGTCAGATCAGGTTGCAGTTTTTGCTCCCCGGAGCCCCCTCTGGCATATGGGGGTCACCGTATCTCACAGTACACAGACACAGGCTACTGCCCGATCCGCATTGTGAAGTCTTTGACGGCTGACCATCTTGGCATACAGGTTCACAAGCCTGGCTAAGGCTTTGCCCTTACTACAGGACAGTCTTTCCTCACGGCGGCCCCTCCTGGCACATGGGGGCACCTCCTCGGCACTAAGCTCAGTCTCTGGTCAATCGCGACAGCACACAGCTCAATGCACGGTGCCCCTACCGTGGCATATGTGGTGACTCTGTCCTACACACAGATAATGACCCGATTGGTGCAGCAGCCATGTCCTTCACACCTCACAAAAGGAGTCCACTCGACATGGCTCCCCACTAGACTCTGCTCCCTCCAACGCTCTCCTCTTCCTCACAGGGCACACTTGTCTTGGCAAGGAGACAGACACTGGTGCTTAAGGCTCCAGAGCAGGTGGTCTTGGATTTCTCGGGGTGATGTCCCCTCACCCAGCAGGGGGACTAGCAGGCCTCGGCCCCAGTCCTAGTCACAGGCACAGGTTTTGCAGCGCATCCCCTCCTCACACAGCCCACCTGTTGCTAGGCAATTCTTGGGGTCTCAAGCTCCCCTTCTTATAGTTATTTCCAGACACTAAAGGTGATTTTGGGTCTGAGTCTTTTATGTCGGGTTCTGCTTCTTTTGACGTTAACGCTCCACTCCTCTGCCCTCTCTTCCTCTTGAACGCAGCCTGTCGAGCAGGATCTACTCCAAAGCTGATCGTCCCACAACACAGGCCATGGGTGTGACGGAAGGTCACACCTGGATGTCAGCCACTGTGATTTGTGCTGAAGCCCCCAGCCCTACTCTTTATGATTCTCTTATCAGGCCATCTCCTTCCTCAGATGTGCCCAGGCCCCCTCCTTGTGACGTCATGCTGAATCAAAGAGCAGCTCTGAAGTATGCAGGGGAAGCCTGGCTCTCCCGTCCCCAATGTGCGTCGCACTCAGCTCACAGGACACAACAATATACAAATCTGAGGGATTATCAACTTCCTCCTGTTTTCACCTTAACAAAGTGGAACCCAGAGTCGTCCATGCATTGTACCCTTCACAGACACACTTATACCTAGGGTGTGTATATAGTGTACACACACTGCATAGCTCTATATCCTCCATGTACTGTACCCCTCACAGGCACACTTACACCCAGCACAGACATTTGTCATGCATCCTTTATGTGGTGTACCATTCACAGGCACAACTACACCCAGCATATACAGTCAACATGTACACACTACACATCCCTACATCCTGCATGCAATATATCTTTCACATACACCCAGCACATACATTTCACATTGTGCACTGCATAGTACAGCATGATCCTTATACTGTACCCGTCCCAGGCGCAGATAGACCACTCCTGCGTTGCGCAGCACTGCACATAAAACCAATGTAGGCCAATGGGTAAGTCAAGTAGACACCAGTGGAACTTTAAAGTGAGTGAGCCTGTAGGCCTCACTCCAGTGACAGGTTTCAAAAGGACCTTCACTCATATTGATCACTGCACGGCACGCTGCCACCACCGCACTCTTGGTGCTTGACTCCTGGCGAAGGCGATAGCCTTTCACCACTATGAGGGCGCGCTTTGGGAGCCCCTTCCGGTCTAACAAGACTGCAATCCGCGAAGTCTATGTCATGGCACACATGCATGATCCCTCAGCTTTAGGGATCCAGACATCAGTAAAGTTGGGGCACTCAGGGCAGGGGTACATGTCCAATACAATGCAGAGTTCTTTTCAGTCCCATCAGAACGAAACTGTTGTGTGCACAAGAGCACACATTTTAGGGACCTTTCATTCACGATCCAGTAAGAGCACTTGTGCAAATAATATGATTTAATAGTGCTTTCAACAACAGCCTAAGATACAAAGTGCAATCACCCTACTTTGGTTGGACTGGTTGCATCCCTTTGACACACTACCCCCTTGAACACTCAGCCCTAGTGTCGTTGACTCTGTCCATCACTATCCTCACATCTGCCTTGGACACCGGCTGCACTTCCTGGTTCTTCTCCACTTTCTTGTCCCAGTAATGAGGGTTGTCGGTGGTAATCTTCTCCATCTAGGTGTCCCAGGCCCAGGCTGCATCTTTCACTGGTGTAAAGAAAGCGATGGTGACACTAATCACAAACCCAGACCTCAAGAACTGGACCAAGGGAGGGAGTGACCAAGCCACAGACATGTGCGATGCCACCTGCGTATATATTAGACTAATCATCACCTAGACGCCTCTCCCTGTTTGTTGCACAGATCCCCAGTACACACCATTGTGTCGATGTGGAACACTGATCCTTCACGTGCCACTCTCCTTGTTCATTGTACGGATCTTACTGCACACACTCTTCTCTCCATTTTTGACTGTGCCTCCCATGTACAGCTCCGCCCTGTGTAACACCAACTCCCTCACACGGCGTCAGGATCACAGTGAGGCTGATATTAGGCAGGGCTGTGGGTAGCTTGCCTTGACGAATGTGTGACTATAGGCCCCACCCAACCCAGCCGATCCATGTAACCTGAAATCCATGCGAAATTGAATTTCTGTAAAGCGGTCAGTGAAAACCGTAAGCAATGATCCACCATACTTTCGCTGCACACCTTAGTTTGCATGCTTACTCTACACTAGGCTGGTATTAGTACACCTGATCCATAATTGGCTGAAACATGTAGACCGCACACCGTGGTGTGGGAGAACATTATTCTCTCACCTTACATCAAGTGTGTTTACTTACCTACCCAAGGTATCCATTAATAAACTACTCTATTGGAACAGACAACCTTGAGTTTCTTTTTAAAACCACTCACAAATTCACAACCACCTAATAGAAACCTAGCTCTGCTGTAATCAGGCGTCCCAGCACACCTGGGATGCTCTAGACATCTTTGGTGGGAACCCAATGATGAAGAATGCCACCAACTAGGTCCTTTTTAAAAAACCTAATGGTTCCCTGAATGCTTGAGTGACGAAAATTCATGACAACAGAGCTTTGTGGTAGCGAACTTGGTCTTATTTGTTTGTGACAATTTAACACCTTGGCTGCTAAGGCTTTTCCCCTCCGGTGCTGGAAATTTGTTTTTCCCATTATACATGACGAGTTGACCTTGTCATGAGCACAGCTCCAGTGTGCCTCATGACGAGTTCACCTTGTCATTAGCATGGAAAAGGTTAAAGACAAATGTGGTTGTATGCAGAGGAGAGTTATTTACTAGCAAGAGCTGACAGAGGTTTGTCTTCATTAGCTCCAGCCTTGATCATTTCTGGCACGAAACGCTTCAACACAAGCACTAAGATACACAGATTGTTGATAAAAGTAGCACGAGCTTAAGACAGTCCACATTATCGCACCCTTGTCTTGACATCTTGACCCTAAGAAGGGGGGGAATTCACTCATTTCAATTTGTCTGCCTTTTATGTGTTTGTACAATGTGAACTATGTACATTTTTTTTTCATGTTATTCATTCACGATAAACTTTGATAAATGAAAGTATTTTAAAAACAAATATGAAAAAGCAACCCATGAAATATAAACAAAGTTGTATTGATAACTGAGAATTATGTACTGCAAAATTCATCATTGTGTTAATTGAAGGCGTTTGTACCACCCAAGTGATTTGGGATACTATTCCAACTGTTCCCAATTGATCGCTGATTATAACATCTCTGTGGAATGATATATGAATCTGTTGGATTTGTTTTGATTTGAGGTGTATGCATGTTGGTATGAGAGTATTGAATGGTGTGTGGGCTATGGTGAGGATGTTACTGTTTTTTATACTTTTTGTGTATCTCCCCCTATTGAACAGTTATGACTTATATGTAATAAATCTATTTTGATTATGTCTATGAATTGAAAAAATATTGTTTCACAAAATAAAAATTATTTTTTATATTTTTGTTAATATGTGTTCAAGAATTTCTTATGTGGTTTGAGGCTAGCATAAATATATTTGGACCTTATTTGAGGCCTTTTTGAATATAATAGGCAGGTATCTCCTTTTCGCCATGATCTGCATTATGAAATGTGCCTGTGATCCGCAGTGTAGGATTCTATAAAGCTCTTTATTTTCTGCACGCATATCGGGGGGAGTGGGTCAACCCTCTCTTAGTGAGGTTCGTGTTTGTGATACGTAGTATAGCAGTCTATATTGTCATCTATTTACTGTACGCACATTGGGGGGTTTAACATCTTATTAGAGAGGCTCGTGAAACGTGCCTGTCACCTGCAAGGTATCAGTCAAGACAGCACTTTATATACTCTATGCACTTTGGTGGCTTCAGCATCCCTCTGGCAAGGCCAGGGTCCGGTAATGTAGGTCGTAGTTGGCCTGAGACCCGCCCTCTCACTAACATGGCTGTTTTAATCGAGTTGAGATCTGATATACACTGTGGCAGGAAAATATAGTAATTTGAAATGCCACTCTAACTAAAACCATAGCAACATCAACAGCACTTTAATCACTTCACACACTTTGGGGGCCCACTTACTCTTTTAGCAAGGCGTATGTCCGGATACGTGTGCTTTGTTTGTATATTCTGATACCCATGTTTTAGTATGTATGTTTTAACTTGTATGTTTTTATCAGGTCATGATTAGCTATTATTCTTAGAAGTGTAGTGGTAGAATGCTTTGTAATGTCTGTCACTGTAAGCCTTCTCCTGCAGTCCTTAAGGGACATGTAATTGGTTTTCGGGCTTTTCTGTTTGACCTTTGAGAAACTTGTTTGATAACAACGCAAAGTTACTTTTTAATGTTTTTAGTATGTGGAACTAAATAATTTTGTAATGGTTTTTATTAATCATTCAAATAAAGAATTGATTGAGGATAACTGATTATAGTTTTCATTATTGTCAGCTTTGAAAACTGTTATTAGATTTACCATTCACAAGCTCATTCACTCATATGTTTGCAGTGATCATCTTCTTATGTGCTAAAACAATCACATTTTATTCCAGTTCATGAAGCTTTGTACAACTGAAAGGTTTGAGAACAGAGGATAGTGTTGAAAAGGAGCTCAGAGAGACCTGACTGTATGTGAAACTGGTATACTGATGAGGGCTCGAAAATTCTGCTCGCATTTGCGAGCTTAATTTAATGAGGGCGAGCTGTTTTAGGTCCTACTTTCTGGTGAGTAGGAAGACAAACTAACTTTTGTCCTCTGTCTCTGAAAACAGAGCAAATGTGACAAGATTACAAGGTTTAAAGGCATTTTTATTGCTCACAAAAGGAATGAGAAATAAAGATACCTTTAAATCTTGTCACATTTGCTCCGCTTTCAGAGACGGGGTCAAGTAGGTTGCAGGTAGGTAGAGGAGATTTTTCAAGTTACTAGACCTGCAGGACTAGTACCATTTTTTGGATTTTTCTAGCCCTGCTGACTTTTTGTTGGCCCAGCCTACATGCAATTTTTTCTATTTGCAGAGACCTAGGCCTGTCCATGGTTATTCCATGTCCCAAACTGTTTTGAGACCTGGAGGGGTGACGCCATGTCCTGTGTTGTTTACATGAAGCGGTGCAGGCAACATGCCTATTTTTATGCATTCATATTTTATCCTGCATCAGCAGGAATTCGGTGTCTAACAGCCCCACTCAAGTATAGATCTGCTCAGATGTGATGCCAAAACCCTAGCACTGACATCTTGTTTCTGTGTTCAGTGTGTGTATGTAAAGTGAGGATGGGAGCACGACTCTTGGCTGAAGTACGATAGCTGAGACCAGCTGGATACTTTGTGTCCCCCCCCCCCCCCCCCCCCGCCAGGTTTGATGTGACAGAAGAGGAAGGACTGAATACAGCTTTCCCAGACAGTGGAAGTGTATTGTGTGCACTTTTGAAGCTCAACGGAGGGTGCTAAAGACACTGAAGTGTTGATGGATGATGGCAGGGTTATCCTTAATTCTATAAGGACCTGTTAGCAGGGAAGTGCTGATTAGTCTTTCCATACTAGTGACATTTGATGGATGATAGGAGTCTGAGGGTGATTCAGCAGATTTTGTTTTAGATAAACCAATTATCTTATTTTCTTCAAAACATTTAGAATAGACCATTTTGGCATCAATACATTGGAAGCCACCATATACCATGACAGTACACTCTAAATTACAGCCCATTCATCCGTTGTTTTCAAGCCCGTAGTATGCCCACCACTTGCCCCAAATTTAGTATGTTTCTGTTGGCTACACAGCGTGAGAAAGTACCCTCTTTCTTGAATGGTATGCCCCCACTTTTTTGCTGTATTGACGATGTACTTTGACTGAGTGTGCCCTGGGCTCCTGCTAATCAGGTGCCCAGGGCCTACCCTTCTCCGTATTTACAAAGCGGTACTAAGCCACTTTGAGTGGCTTAACGCCACCTTGTAAATATGGCCCCTTTACACGCATCACTTTGTGTGAAAGGGGCGTGAAATGGATGTTGCTGTGCGTGTGCCACCGCAACACCCATTCCTTTTTGACACTGCCCCGGGTTTACAAGGGTGTGTAAATCTGAGACCGAGCCAAAAACTAACACCGTGCAATAGCAGGAGTTAGAATGGCACAACAAGGAGAAATGCTTTTATTTCTCCTCGGTTTTGCTTATTCTATGAAAGCTGCATTATACAGCACATGTAGAAAGAACAAAACCCCATTAATGATTGTTTGTATGCAGGAAGGTGTACCTTCCTGCACATAAACACGCAATAAATAATGACGATTTGCTACTTCTATGTGTGCTGCACTTTGAGGGACACACAGAATTAGCAAATCACCATTTTTTATACTTTATGAGCAGGAAAGGACCCCTTCCTGCACATAAACAGATTTACAGTTCCTGACGCATCCCTGCAAATCCGCTGGGATGAGCCAGGAAACTTGCAACACACATTACAATCCTTGCACCACCACGATGCGCCGCATTTACAATGCAGCGTGCCAAGGCGCAAGAAAATGCAGATTCGTGTTGCATCTGCCGGCGTAAGGGTGGCGCAGTGCTGGAGTCATGTTGTGGGCGCGACGCCATACCAGCACTGTTCCAACCAATCTGCAACATGGTGCGTCAAGCCTTACGCCTGCTCCAAGCAGGTGTAAGGTTTTGACACAGCGGCGTCGGAAAAGTGACTGAGTGAAATCTTGTAGGTTTCGCTGCGTCACTTTTCTGAGGCGTTCCTGCGACGGAACGCCCACCCTGCGCCAGAACACCCACATGAAACCAGACACAGGTTTCATGTGGCGCAGGACTTCACAACGTGACGCATATCCCTAGATGCGTCACGTTAATTCCGTCGCAGCATGGCGCTAGCTTTACGCCACTGCTGTGTCACAGAAGTGATGCAACGGCGGCGCAATAGTGGTGCGAGGTGCTTGTAAATCTGCCCCATGGGGTTTAAGTAAGACCTACTGGCCGATAACATGGCCTGCATGGACTTGCAGAGTACATAAACGTGCTTGTAAGTGGCACGCTCCTGGCAGTAAGCGCCATGTAAATACTATATCACCAATGTTCATTGATTATATTACCCAAATTATAAAGACACCAAGGTCATGAAACTCCCACTGCAGCATGGTTCCAAGGAGGGGCCTGGATGAGGGTCCTGGGGGGAGGGGTTCCGGTGAAGGCAAAACTCTGTAAACTTCATGAGAACAGCAGAAACCCGAGAAGAGGGCGAGCAGGGAAGGGGTGTTCCGGCAGGAGGCCAGGAGCACCTGGGGAAGGGGGTGAGAGCAGCGGCTGTAGCTCTGTCCATTATTCTCTACATGTCTTTCTTTCCCATTCCTATTTCACTCTTGTTCTCAGTTTGTCTCTATCTTTTTTACTCTTTCTCTTCCTTTCTACCTAGCCCTCTTTCCCTATTTCACTCTTCCTACCTCTACCCAGCTCTCTCAGTCTGTATCTCTCCCTTGTTTTCTCTTTTTATGTGTCTGCAGTTCTCACTTCTGCCTCCTTCCTTGCTGTCTACCACCCTAGTGCTTTCCATGAGGCTCTGCTCTATTTGCCTCTTGTTCCACCTCTAGCTCTGTCTGTTTCGGTTGCTAAGTGGCTCTCGACCTCTTCACCTCGCCTTTTCTTTCTCTTTGTAGCCCCGTCTCTCGGTCTCTTACTACTTACTAAGTTTCACCGCTTTCTGCTCCTCTTATTTTCTTTCTCTGTCTCATTCATCTCTTGCCTTAACTTCTGCCGGTCTCATGAGTATTTGTCTTCTCCCCCCTCACTCTCTGGTCCCCGCCTCCGCATTGTACGCAAACTAAGGGGCATATGTATTAAACTGTAGCGCAACGTAAGACTGGAAGTTACCGTGCTGCACTGTGTGACAGGCAAAGGGCAGAATGTGCAGTAGTTTTTACAATACCGCACATTCCTGTCCTTTCCCCAGTGCTGGTGCACAATGGGCTGCCTAGCAACAACCCTGGTGCATGGATGCTTACGTTGCATGCAGGATAGTTTTTGTGCAGGAATGGACACAGTTCTAAGTGCTGCAGAATGCAGCACACATTGAAAGTTTAACAAGGAGAAATAAAGATATTTGTCCTCATTGCGCCTCCCCTGGAACGTGTATCTTTTTGGCACATTTCCAGGTCTTCCACTTTTGGTAACTGTGGAAATGCATCAAAATCCATGGGAGTTGTGTGGGATCACCCACACAACACAGATGGAAGCCTTGACAGGGCAGGTTACCACAACGGCACTAATCACTTCCCACCTGGACTATGCCAATGGCCTATACATAGGTCTGTCCGCTGGCCTTTATCATTGCCTCCAGACCGTCCAGAATCCTGCAGTACGTCTGGTTTGTGGCATTTCACTCCGTGAGCACATCACACCACATCAAACTACACTGGCTGCCAATCCAAAAAAGGGCACAATTTAAAGCACTAACTCTGGCCCACCGGGCAGTAAAAGGAAAGGGCTCTGCATACCTCTCCTCCTGTCTTCGTCCCTACAGCAATGCCAGACTTCTCCGATCCAGCTCAAAACATCTTCTTACCACCGCCAGATTTAAAAAAGTTTGCTCGGAGGGAAAAACCTTTCAAGTCTGCGCCTCCTCCCACTGGAACAAGCTTCCCATCAACATTCGGACGATCCAGGAAGAACTCCCCTTCCGTAGAGCTCTAAAAACCTTTCTCTTCTGCTAGTTCCATCTGAGCTAGACTAAACTTAAGTTTACACAGGAGCGCCGGGACACCCCGTTGGGGTAGCTGCGTGCTATATAAAATACACTAAATAAATAAATAAATAACGGAGCAATTTGCCTTCGTTCCTCTGGATATATGAAGCCAAAAAGGGCCACGCAGCGTGGCTTCATAAATTGCATTTTGGGTTTGTGTCACACATACACCACATTGCGAGGTGCAAGTGCAATGCAAGTCTTTAGCCTTATAGGAATCCCTGGACTATGCACCGGCACGGGCAGGAGGGTTGCGCAGAAAGGTTCCCTCAGTTGGCTGCACCGCACGTTGAGAGGAAGGGAGCGAATAAACCTGTTCATAGCTTTGAGGCAGCTCCATGACTGTGATTGCCAGGTTGAAAAGAATGCAAAATATTATATGTTAATACTTATGTTCGAGGCATATGAGTTGCAGATACTACCTATGCATTAGATCGCCACCTGGTGTTGGGCTCGGATGATTGCATGTTGTTGTCGTATTGGAAGAAGCCTTTTGTAGTCACGAGATAGGTGACTCCTCCCTTGGACGATAGTGCGCATTAGCATCGGCTCCATCCTTAGATTGTCTTTTTCCGCCACTGGGTTCGGATGAAAGTTTTCCGCTCTGGGTAGAAATCGACTTTTCAAGCACTTCGAGGTGCAAAAAACTTCCCACAACTCTTCAAACTAACTTCGATACCGACTAACATCGTTTCGATTCCATCAGCTCGATTCCGGTCGTCGACGCAGGCCGTTGGGCCTATCCACGCCGTGAGGCCTACACCTCATGGAAAGGACGCCATTCAAGGAATGCCCCGGGTTTGGAGAAAAGTTTCCACGCAGTGACCACCACGAGCTCTGCAACCTGTGCTTGTCGCCAGAACACGACGAATCCAGCTGTACAGCCTGCGCGTCCTTTCGATCCAAGAAAACTATCAGGGATCGGAGGGCCCGTCGACACAACATGCAGAGATCAGCTCCGGAACTGGTGGATATCTTCAACGACGTGGTTCCGCTCGTTCCCGAAGAAGATTCAGATGATCTCCAGATCGTATCAGAGGCAGACGACTCAGATGATTCCATACCATTGGGTCAGCGCATGAGTACTACTGCCCCTGCACCACACACAGCACCCAGATCGAAGGCAAAGGTCAACACTCCGCCTCCGGGGCCCAGTCGCGACCGAAAAAGCACTTCGATAGCCCCACCATCGAGCCCGGCTCCGAAGAAACTAACTAAGCCTTCCGGTACCTCGGTACCAAGTAAGCCGCATGTGCCGATCCCACCAGCTCCCTCGGCACAGAAACCAAAAGAAGCCTCGGCTCCGAAACCGTCGTCTTCTAAAGACAAGGGTACGAAGCCAGCGTCCGACGCCTCAAAGCCGACGAGACCAGCTTCCACTCCGAAGACATCGTCTTCAATGCCGAAACCGACAAGGCCTGATTCCGACATGTCCAAAGCCTCGAAACAGCCTACCACACCGAAAACAACACCCTCGGTGTCGAAAACGACGCCAAAGGACACTGTAACAACTCCTAAGGCTAAAGACAAGCAGCAACCTCGCACGGTACCGAAAAAATTGGCGCCGACAAAGGTTTCTCAAACAGAAGAACTTTTCCAGCCAGGTCCTCTGCAAAAGAAGATCTACATCGACCCAAAGACAGGTCAGGTGTCCACCACACCACATAAGAAAAGGAAGGCAGATGAAACATCCACTCCTGTGGTTCCTGCCAAGAAGAAGGACTCTGCCACATCTCCTATGCACCCTTCTTCACGTATACTTCCTTCTCCTTCATCTCCTGCTTCTCTTAACAATTCACCACAGATTTCTCCTACACATTCTCCTCTTTTGTCACCACACTCCCCTCAAAATGATGATGAGTATAGTTTAGGAGGAGGGATGGGCACAGATTAACCTTTCCCATACCCTACAGATGACACAGTCTGGGAGTACCCAAACCCACAGGATATACCAGACATTCCTGACCCACAGACATACCCATCAAAAGCTTCTCCCCCAGAAGATAACATTGGATTTGGGCACCTATTGAACAGAGCTGCCATTTACCACTGGGTCACTATGCATTCTGACGAGGCAGAGGAAGATTTCCTATTAGATACATTTGAACAATCACAAAGATCTATTCAAATTCTTCCTATGATTAAAGGGGTCATCAAACATGCTCCAGAAATTTTTAAAGACCCTGTACGTACCAGGATTTTAAGCCATAGGATTGAGAAGAAATATAGGTCTGCACCTGCAGATCCAGCCTACATTAAAGGGCAACTACCATTAGATTCCGTAGTTGTCTCCAATGCTAGGAAGAGACCAAACTCACAGACTTCAGGTGAGGCACCTCGACCTGACAAAGAATCCAAGGTCATAGATGCCTCAGGCAAAAGAATAGCCGCACAAGCTACCAACATATGGCGTATATCTAATACACAAGCCCTACTTTCCCGATATGATAGGGCTCATTATGATCAGTTAGAGAAACTGCTAGACCATCTACCTGACCAATATAAGGCACAAGCAAATGATCTTATACAAGAAGGCAAGCCTATTTCAAGTGCCTCAATCAAGTGCGCACTAGACATTGCAGATACTGCATCTAGAGCTGTAAATACTAGTGTGGTACTTAGAAGACATGCGTGGCTACGTATTTCAGGATTTAAACAAAAGTCCAAACTACCATTTTAAATCAATCATTTAATCAAAACCAATTGCTTGGACCAGTGGTAGACACATCACTGGAGAAAATGAAGAAGGATACAGACACTGTCAAATCTATGGGAGCTTTACAGTCCACACAAACTAGAGGTTCCTTTTGTCGCTCCTTCTATAGAGGGGGCTCCAAACAAACCGGTGCAGACAATACAACATCCTTCAAATCCAACACACAAACATCCTCTAACAAGGGATATTTTAGAGGAGGATATAGAGGGAATAACAAGGGAAGAGGTCGGGGTAACAACAGTAATCTAACCTCTTCTGCCACAAAACAGTGACTTCCCTCTGCTCCCCCAACAGCATTCCACTCCTGTGGGGGGCAGATTAACGCAATTACTGCCTGTCCGGAACTCCATCACAACAGACGAGTGGGTAAGACAGAATATCCAGTATGGCTACTGCCTGGAACTTACAGCAACCCCTCCACACATACCACCCAGGTAGCATCCAATGTCTACAGAACACCTTACTCTGCTCAAACAAGAAGTTCTGTCACTTCTATGAAAGGACGCAATACAAATAGTTCCTTTACAAGAACAAGGAACAGGGGTTTACTTGCTGTATTTTCTAATTCCCAAGAAGGACAGGACACTAAGACCAATTCTCGACCTCAGGCCCCTCAATCATTACATACAATCAGATCATTTTCATATGATCACTTTACAAGTGCTCCCACTGCTGCAACAAGGCGATTTCCTTACGACACTAGACCTAAAGGATGCCTATTTCCACATTCCTATACATCCTGCTCACAGAAAGTATCTAAGGTTTGTACTGGAAGGACAACATTATCAGTTCAAAGTCCTTCCATTCAGAGTGACAACTGCACCACAAGTATTCACAAAGTGCCTAGCAGTAGTAGCAGCACATCTCAGGAGACAACAAATACATGTCTTCCCTTATCTAGACGACTGGCTCATAAAAGCAAAGTCATTCAATCAGTGTGGCCGACTGAGAAGGAGCTCCAAGCGCTGGGGATACCTTCTTAGGGATTATCCCGGATAGCGACTGCCATCAAGGAAAACGAAAACTCTGAGAATTCTTGAGAGAGAGTAACCGGAGCATTCTAATAATTTTTTTCATTCGATTTGCACAAGGACTGGTGCGGAATTTCTATTCTTACCTGGATTCGAACGGATCACCGGCGACGTTGCAGACTGTCCCTTGGAGAGTTCTTTGAAGATTTTCGCATCCCAGCTGCGTCCGCACACCGGATTGCGCTGCTTAGCTGCGGTGTCGGATCGGATGGCTGCTGTTTTCAACGGGGTGGCGGATTGACCCATACTGAAGGGTCAGAGCGTCTCCCGTGCCGAACTTCCCAGGGACAAGCTCTGGAGACAGGGGCGAGAATGGCCAGGGTGGTTGCAGAATCACCGCGACATCTCATGAGCTCGACCCGACAGCCACGGAGCTGTGCGCAGGGTCTTGAGCTGGGGCGTTGCGGGGAGGTCCTTTATGAGCAGCAGCAACGTACTCATTCTGCCCACAGGAGAGTCATGGTGACCTGGTTGGAGGCAGAGAGACTTTGGATCTCCGATCGAGCCGGATGCGCCCCGCAGGGTTGGCAGGCTCAGATGGATGAGACACGGCCAGGCGCACTTCTGCATTGTGGCTTTGCCTCGGAGGAGCAGGACGAGGCATCCCCCCTCACCCCCCATAGCAGCAAAATCAACACTCCTCCATGATCGGACAGCTGACTCTCCTTCTCACGTTGTCTTCCTTTCTTCATGATGTCTCCCGCGGCTTAGATCTCTCGGATTGAGTTTGCGGTTCTGCCCCGCCCTCTTCCACAACGGTACCGATAGCGCATCGGCCCTGCTCCCCACACAGCCTGCTCAAGCTTCACTTGTTTACCAACTTCGAGGCGTCCACGCAGAGGGCATCAATGTGACCAAAGGCAAATTGTTGTTGCTTGTTTCTTCGGCTGGATCAGACTTTT
The DNA here is from genome assembly GCF_964261635.1 of Lissotriton helveticus. Lineage (NCBI taxonomy): Eukaryota > Metazoa > Chordata > Amphibia > Caudata > Salamandridae > Lissotriton > Lissotriton helveticus. The sequence goes on from NC_136065.1 coordinate 4,773,551, forward strand.
AAACATAGACTAGGTTTTACATTTGTTATGTCAACACGAGATTTTGATCTATTTTTCACTTTCACTTTTATTTTTGTTATTTGCACTATGACTAAGGACGTTGTTTTTGTTCAGGGCAAAATGGCTGACTATTTGCCTATACCCGGACTAGGGGCTCCTTTACCTATTTACCTAGGGCAAAGTGGCCGACTGTTTTAAAACCTGGATATCGGGGGTCTTGACAGTACTGTTGCTTTATTTTCTACGCCACTGTAAGGTAAGAGGACCACAGTCTTCAGATACAAAACATCATAATAGGACTTCCTCAGCCAGATGGTTGGAAAACAGAACCCCATGGGCTCCCTCCCTGCACTGGAAACAAGCATAGGACTACACACTGGTACATTAAGTCCTTGGCTAAGGATTCGGCCTTCTTAGACCGGCATCACCACCATGTTATAGCCTCATTTACCATAGGCCCAGGCAGCTCCTGAGAATTCCTCTTTCCCTTCCACCCCTTGTCCTTACCCGCTCTCCTGTACCTATCATCCTTTTATTACAGCATTACTCTCCATAGGCCCAGGCAGCTTCTGATGATGGCTCGCTCCCTTACACCCCATGCCTTCACCCCTCTTATGCATCTCTCATCCCCAGTGCTTTATTATTATTAGTCACCATAGACACAGACAGCTCCTGAGGATTCCTCGCTCCCTTCCATCCTACGTGTTCACCCCCTCTCAAGTATCTATCATCCCTAGTCTGCACCTCCAGGTTAAACTCCCACGACATCTGTCCTCCCTCCCCTCCACCCTATTGTCCACCCCCCTTATAGTCTACACATATCATTACAGTCAGATACCCACTCATATACTTCATCCTAGTTTGCACAGACGCAGCTATTCTAATCCAAGCACTCCCACCCTTCGGCCCTTTTTACCTCACATCCATCCCCTTACCTGTCCCTTACCCCCATACACATCCTCGAAGCATCATCACCTCTCATTCTCCACTAACACGCATCATGGAACCCGCAGGCAGACATACATTCAATATCATTTATCCCCCACACTTTACACATAAAGCCGCCAAACGCTTCAAGCACAACTTCATAAAATTACATCCTGAAACCCTCTTTGCTGACCCCTACTTCTCTATTCACAACCGTAACATAACCAATGACATTATCTTCCACACCAAAGGAAGAGCCCAATGGCGGAAAGCATTCCTAGCACTACTCTCAATCTTTTCCACTAGAAAATCTCCAAACGGCCTTGCAATCTCTATTGCACCATCACAGCTCTTCCAAGCCACAGCAACCATTACCATTTATAACAACGGAACTATCCTCATGCAATCCACGGATCACAACCTAAATCTTCTAGAGAACATCTTCCCCATCATTAAAGACCACGTATCCAACCCCCTCCCACAGCCAATTCAAATGTCATCACACCCCCATCCCCCTCGGCCACCCCTATCCCCCCTCATCCCCTTCTTCCACCTCCAAAGCACCCCATTGCACCTCTTCTTACCTCCTCATGTCGCCTCCACTTAGTCCTACCATAACACCACACACACACTCTACTTCCACCGAGCTTACCCCCCACCACCACCTCCCATCCCACGTGAATTAATCTTCACATGTTATCTTTACTTAACACGACTGAGACTACACCCTCTCCCCCTACGGGAGACGAGCCCCCCCAAGAACGAGCATTGCCTCATCCCGTCTCACCATCTCCTCCTCCCTCTCACCATGCCACCCCTACCTCACATCGCCACCCCTAATATAGAACCCACACATCCCCGCTGATACATTACACCTCACTCGACAACACACGTTAAGTCACCCCACCACCACCTTACAGACATTTGGCTGGCACATATGGCTCACCCCCATCCCAATAGCTCTCAGTCCCCAGCCCAAACTCAGATCTCACCTACACCCATCTTGCCCACTCACCTGCAATCCATTCCAACACCTCAACTTCCCGCACTAACATATACCCCTTCCACATACACATCACCATCAACAACTCTATGCCCACCCATGCCAGATCATTCACAAATCCAGGCTGAGGCACAACCACCAGCACGCATATCTCAGCCACCCCCAACAACCGTTCCCGATCCCACATCGCATGAGCTACCTCATCCACCCACACCTCTCATAACAGTAACAGATGCTAGTCTGGATCTGATTATGTCTGCAATCGACCAAATTAAAGAGGAACTCCACATTGTTAAAGAGATGATATCTAGATAATCATTGTAGATTAGATCAGCAAATAAAACTAGATCAAGTCAGGCCCCTATGCGCCTCCCACTGACCCCCAATCATATCCCCCCTTCTTGAATTCCATTCCAGCCCCCAATCTCCCTACCTGCCCAATACGTAGCATCAACCCACTTTTGGAGAGTGATATACGCTCCCTTTTACAGTCCTACATACCCCTTCTCACCACCCCTATCTCCCCCGCACACACGGCCATCCCATCTATTCCCCCCAACCCACAAAGGTCCCCCACGCACACCAATAGAGGTATCAACGGTAATAATCTCAGAAGAATCACACTCACACTCGATCCCACCCCTTCCCTTATCTCACCACTTCTTAGATGCACTCTTATGAACTGTAAATCGGCCTCTAGACACGCAGTAGACATTGCCGACCTCATCATATCACAGGAGCTTGACCTGGGGCGCTAGAGGGCGCACGAGCAAATGGCCGCACTTTAGTGAGGCTCTGGCTGCCTGGTCACAACTATCCTGCATATCTCCTTCTGTCCTGCAGATGCTCGCCTGTAAATCTCAGCGAGTGTGAGTTCAGGTGCCCTGCAGATCCTGTCCAAGTTTGGAGGCGATCCGAAGTCGGACACCGGACTTCGTCGCGTGGGAAGGCTGACCGGGGTGCGCTGCTGCGGAAGGGCGGCGCAACAGCCTGGAGGCGCGACTACGAGAGGCCGGGGCTCGCCACGAGGTAGACAGGCCTTGGACGCGGGGCGGTCCGCCTAGAGGGTGCGGAACCTGCTGCTGCTCGGCGGACCCGCTGTGGCGGTTTGTCTTCTCCTTCCACTGGCCACTGTCAAAGGCAGAGACACTGAGCGGAGACGCGAAGACTCGCTGGTACTACGCGAGAGGCGGAGGCCTGACGCCGGCACCGGGAGGTAATTGAGCGGGGTCCCGGACTTTTTTGTACAGCTTCCCGGTAGCGCCAACCCTTCCTCCGAGGGCTCGCCGCTGCTGCTAGCGGCGGATTGAGGAGCGTCAGGAGCCTTCTGGGGGGCGCTATCTTGGGCCGGTCCCTTCACTGGTTGTCACCCGCCGGCAGCACGGGTACACTTCTCCCCTGAGACTCTCCAGCACGGCTCTGAGAACATACCTGCGAGGCAGGGGAACTGCTCAAGCGCACTTGGAACCTACTACGGTCCACTTCACCTGCAGACGATATACAGCACCCACAGGCGCGTGATTACTGCGTTGCTGTGGAGGTGCCACGTGTCTGGGGCCCACAGGAGTGCGCACTTCTCCTCCATACTGCGGCGAGGACAGGGGCTGAGTGGGACCTCTGACCCCCTCGTGAGTGAATGCGGGTACCCTCGATTGCTGGAGCAGAGGTCGCCTTCTCTGGTGGTGCATTCTTGCGGGTTGCTGGACCGCTCCTTGCGCAGAGGGGGCCACCATCTGAGCGACCACTGGTCTGATAATACGGATGCAAAACAGATCGTTGGCGGGCGGTGAGGACCGCGCTAATCGTACATCTCCGAGCGCCTCTAGCCCCTACAAGAGACGTACAATGGGGAAGAATGACAATAAACAGCCTAAACTCTCTTTCGAGCCCGCGGCCACTAGAAAACAGTTGCGAGACACGGCGGACTCTGGTGGTGCCCGTGGGCCGGCGGGCGCTGAACCCCCCTCCACGTCCATGACCCCTGAGATGCGCATGATGATGGATGAGATGAGACAGGGCTTCGCCATGATAGTGGACAAAGTGGATCGGCTGTCCTCGAGGATGGACGGGGTTGCACAGAAACTAGAGGTCCATGAGGAACGCCTGACGGAGGCAGAGCGACGCATATCGGCCGCGGAGGACACGTCGACGTCCCACGATACCCGCCTATCGAGAATGGACAACATATTGCGTGTGATAGCCGCAAAGAATGAGGAGTTAGAGGCGAGGAGTAGACGCAACAACATCCGCGTCGTAGGAGTTCCGGAATCCACCAACACAGGACGTATGGAAGAATATGTCGAACGAATCCTCACGACTGCAGTGGGCAGGGAAGCCTTCTCCAGTCAATTTATTGTCGAAAGAGCACACCGTTCTCTAGGTCCACGGCCCGAACCAGGGAGACCGCTGCGGCCTATCATCGCCCGGTTACTCAACTACCGCGACCGCGACGCGGCACTACGGGCGGCGCCGACAAACCAAAACCTGTCTTGTGATGGTGTGAACTTCTCAGTATACCCGGACTTCACCCCTATGGTACAGGAACAGCGGAAGAAGTTCTTAGATGTGAAGAAAAAGCTTAGAGAAATGCAAGTGGACTATGCACTCCTGTACCCTGCGCGTCTCAGAGTGACCCATCAGGCCAAACAATATTTTTTCACTAATCCGCAGCAGGTGGAGGACTATATTAAAAAAATCCGCGCTGCTAGAGGAGGCAGGCGAAACGAAGAGGATGGTGATGTAGACGGAGAACCTTTGGAGAATGCTGGCGACTGACGGTGCCTCTCCGCTATACACTGATTGACCTCGCATCATCGATCTGAAATTTGATTTGTCCCCTTGAACTTGATCAAGTCCCTGTTGGGCTACCTTTGTTATGGGATGGAGGCGTTGATCCAGCGCCACGTAAACGTGCTGTGACTGAGTTGGTGCATTTCGTATTGTGGTCCGATAATTGGGACATTGTTGGAGCGAACAGTCTGATGGCACAACTGGTGGAGATATGCGTTGCAGCTGACAAGGGGACACTCTCACTCGAATGCCCTGGAGTCTTCCCCACCTGGGGCGGACGCCATGAGAGATGCTGGCATGTTGGACAGGTTCTAATCTGCAGGGGTAATGTATACCAGGCACCACCCCCCCTATCTCTGACTGTTCTCGCATGGCACGAGCGGGAGGAGATTATCGGGGTGGATCGGTGCGTTCCTCTGATGCCCCCAGAAGGGGATTCCCCACACAGTTTTTTGATGGTTGTTGAGCGTGGGTTTCGGGGAGGGGGGTGGGGATGTGGTACTGGCAACATTGGGTTGCTTCAGTGGGAGGGGGGGGGATTGGGAGCGAGTGCGTTGGCTTGCTGCATACGGGGGGAGGGGGGGTATGTGATTGTTGGGGATTGGGATGTTGTAACTATAGGCACTGGTTTGGGAGCTATCAATGACAAGCATACAGACGTTGAAGCTAGTGTGACTGACAGCGTTACGGAATGGGAGATGCGAATGTTTCATGCAAAGAGGAGATCTGCACTTGGTACAGGACGTATGAGGGCTGTTAATTTGGACATGAATCTGTTTTATGAGCACGGTGGTTGCAATGGGTGAGGATGCATCGGATAACATCTCAATTGTGTCCTGGAATGTACGAGGCCTTAATGATCCCAGGAAATGTAGAAATGTACTTGCATACTTAGATAGACATCATGTGCAGATAGCACTGCTTCAGGAAACTCACTTGGACCCGCGAAGTGAGCCTAAATTTGCGTGTAGATGGGCGCATGTGAGAGAATTCTCTTCATATTCCACGTATTCCAGAGGTACGACCATCTTGATTAACAGAGCACTGCCATTCCAAAAATTGGGAGCGAGGGTGGATACGGAGGGGAGGTATGTGCTGTTATGGGGCAGATTGGGCACGGATGTGGTCATGATTGTGAATTGTTATGCGCCCAATGTTGACACACCTGATTTCTTCCTGACATTGTGGGGTCATGTACTGGAGGTTGAAGCCACACACGTTGTCTGGGGGGGAGACTTCAACCTATCGCTGATGCCCGTGGCGGATAGGTCGGATGGGAGTGGCCAATACAACATTAAGGCTCGAGACACACTGCAAGGTATACTAACTGAGGCATGGCTCATTGATAGCTGGAGGTTCACACACCCAGTGGCTAGAGAGGGCACGCACTTCACGGCATACACACGTGCATGGGCGAGACTTGATTACTGCTTTATATCACGGGGTCTAGCCAATGGTGTCATTAAAGTTCAACATTTGCCTCGGACCTACTCTGACCACTGCCCGGTCTTGGCTGTAATTGTGATGCCTGGACTGCGCAAATTGCGACCACCGTGGCGGCTATTCCCCTCTTCTCTTCTTGACCCTGTCTTTAAACTTGAACTTGGTGAGGAGATAGAGGCTTTCTTCCCTAGAAATAAAGGGCACGGTCGAAAGTGTAGAGACGATTTGGGAAGCCTTCAAGGTGACTATCAGGGGTATCACGATTGCTAAGAGCTGCGGGATACTAAGGGACTCAGGGCCCGATATAGGTAAAATAGATTTACCGATTTTTAATTACCGAATCATACCGATTCGGTAATTAAAAATCGGTAAATCTAAGGGGTGGATATGTAGGAACATCCAGATGTTCCTTTTACCGAATCGGTAAATATCTGTATTTACCGATTCGGTAAATACCGACCGGCAATGCCCCATTCATTCCTATGGGCTTTGAAGCCCATAGGAATGAATGGGGCATTACCGGTCGGTATTTACCGAATCGGTAAATACCGATTTTGACAAGGGTGCAGGGGGTGTCACTTTGACACCCTCTAGCACCCCCAAAAAAGATTCGGGGGCCATGTGGCGGGCATACCTGCCCTAAGGGCAGGTCTGCCTGTCATATGGCACAGGTGTGCATGCACACATGTGCATGCACACCGGAATCGGTTTTTTACCATGAAGTTGGATTTCATGGTAAAATACCGATTCTGTAAGGCTTGTGGGACTCAGAAGAGTCCCACCTACATCTCATTGTTACCGAATCGGTAAAAATACCAATTCGGTATTTTACAGATTCGGTAAATTTACCGATCGGTAAATTTACCGAATCTGTAAAATATGTGGACCTACATACCATTTTGTGAATCTCGGTCGGTAACGGCCGAAAATACCGATTTTCGGCCGTTACCGACCGACCTACATCCGGCCCCTAGTGCGTACGCTGACTAAACTTGAATCAGAACTTAAAGCCCTTCAGGCGGAGATGGTCCACAACCCTAGCCCTGAACTAGCGCAGGAATTCAGGTCTAAGCTTTCATCCTTTGAGGAAGAGGCTGCCAGGGAGGTGAAGTTTCGGGGCAAGTACTGGACGGCTAGGAGATTCTGCGAGGGGGACTGCCCAGGGAAGGTACTTGCTGCGCTCACGCGACAGCAGCGCTATGCTACCCATATATTGGAAATCGCTGATGGCAAGGGGGGGACCTATCAGGACACGAAGCGTATACAAGACACCTTCCTACAGCACTACAAACAATTGTACTCCACGCAGCAGGAAGGCGACGTGGAGTTCGGAGACTTCCTTGATGACATAGCGCTGTGTTGGCTTGGCGACAGTCACAGGGCCTTTCTTGGGTCTCCTTTTGAGCTAGACGAGATTAGAGAAGCTATCATGTCCCTTAGTAACGGCAAAGCTGCAGGGCTGGACGGCCTTCCAGCTGAATTTTACAAGTGCTACATTGACATCATGGCACCGGTACTGAGGGAAGTCTTTACAGAGTCACTTGAGGTGGGGATACTACCGGGCTCAATGAGAGAGGTGGCGATTACCTCACTCCTGAAGCCAGGGAAAAATCCGTTAGACACCGACTCTTATAGACCCCTTTCGCTTCTGAACTGTGACGCAAAAATCCTTGCCAAAGTGTTGGCGACTAGACTGTCCCTACTCATGACTACCCTGGTGCTACCGGATCAGTCTGGTTTTGTGCCGGGTCGAGCGACGTCGCATAACCTTCGCACGCTATTCTCCCTTATTCCCACCATCGCGCCTGAGTTGCCTGTTGCCGCTGTGTTTCTGGACGCCACTAAAGCATTCGATTCTGTGGAATGGGGCTACCTCATGGCTATTTTGGACAGAATGGGTTTTCCTCAGATTTTCATCTCCTGGGTGAAGCTTCTTTACACTGCCCCGGTTGCCAGGGTCGTCATTAATGGTGTGCTTTCTGCACAAATGCCGATCACAAGAGGTACCAGGCAGGGCTGCCCCCTATTGCCCCTGCTTTTTACCTTAGCAATAGAGCCACTGGCTTGCAGGGTCCGGCAACTACACAAGGCCAGTGCCTTTAACTGCCACCAACGGCAGATAGGGATTTCTTTATACGCGGACGACGTTACCCTGTACGTGAGGCACCCACAGCAGAACCTTAACCCAATCCTGAGGGAATTTATTGTCTTTGGCGGCATGTCCGGAGTGCACATCAACTGGAAGAAATCTCAATTCTTCCCCCTCACGGCCTCGGTTGACCGTTTCCAATTGGACTACCCACTGGAATGGTGTAGTTCGGAACTCAGATACCTGGGCATTGAGATATCGCTCAATAAAGAGGATACTATTCGGCTGAACTATGGCGTGGCAATCTCACAATTGTCAGACAATGTTACTCGATGGTTGGTCCTGCCGCTTTCAATGGCAGGCAGAGCCTCATTGATCAAAATGGTCATCCTCCCAAGGTTCCTGTACCTTTTTCAGAATATCCCCTACTACCCGGGCCCCTATTTCTTTAAGAGACTGCGGACTGAACTTCTTCGATTATATTGGGGAGGTAAACAACCACGGATTAGCTGGGCGATCTTGACACAACCGTACGAAAAAGGTGGGTTTGATGTGCCGGATTTTGCTGCGTACTATCTTAGTGCTCAGGCGCAATACGCATACCACTGGGTCAATCCCGCTCCCTTTATGCCACAGACTGCAGTTGAAGAATGGATTGCGCATCCGCTTCCGCTTAACGGTATGCTGATGGGAGTGATTGGAGATATTGAGACGCCTGCCACCACAGTCACATGTACTATCGACGCATGGAGGAGAGTGACTACTATGCTCGACGCTCCCATGCTCTATTCACCTGCACTCCCCCTAACGTACCACCCGAGACTGTCATTGTTACTAGAAAATGGATTTCGGTCTATGTGCAAGCGCATTCACATAAATACATGGGGTGATTTGTTCAAGGACGGGCTATTTCGTACCAAAGATCAGATATTCCAGGCGGGTCCCCCGACACCGATGGAGGTGTTTTACTACATTAGGCTTCGTCAGGGCATGCGTGACATACTCCCCAACTTTCCGGATGAGCCAGGGGTGGTACTGCCCTTGCACGTACTACTGGTGTCGGATGGGAGGCACATGGTTTCCAAGTTATATAATAACATCCGAGCGCAGCGTCCGCCGGTGAGGTCCAAAGCGCGAGACGATTGGAACTCCGAACTGGACGCTGAACTCACTGAAGAGCAATGGTACTATTGCTGCTCGGCCACGGCGAATGTCTCGTCCAGCTGCCGTCTGAAAATCATCCATTACAAATTTCTTCAGAGGTTTTATTACACGCCAGTCAGGAAATTGCGATTTCATCTCTCTGATGACGACAGGTGCGCGAGATGCCGCTCGGAGGGCGCGGGCTTCCTTCATCTGGCCTGGGAGTGTCGCGTGATACAGGAATATTGGACGCAGGTACATGCGGCGCTCCAGGTCATGATTGCAGGCCCTCTTCCACTAGACCCGTTGCTGATGCTGTTGGGGTATACCAAAGATATACCCAAAATGCACCGACGATTTGTAGATATTGCATTGCTCCTCGCTAAAAGGAGAGTAGCTTGCAGGTGGGGGAGGGGCAGGGCACCAAAATTCAAAGAATGGCTGGATGATCTTACATACTGCCAAGACCAACATGGCATCTATGCAGACTTAATGCCTGCACGTTCCAGGCCCAAGGATATCTGGTCCCCGCTGCAGCTCTACTGGCTGTCCCAGGTATCTCATGGTGACACCTGTGCGGATGAGGGTCAGCTGACTGAGCAATGAGCAACTTACTGTTGTGCGGCGCCCTGATACGACTACAACACCCTAGCTGGGGGGGACACCATCTCTCTGCTAGTGGAGTGGCGGGCTGCTCAATATTGAGACGAGGTAGAAGGCTGTGGGACACCTGCAGTATGGATACTGCTATCTGCGAGGCACATGACACGGCTCCCCTGTTACACTTATGCTGTGATCAAGTTGGGACTTCCCTTGCACGCAGGGTTTAGAGACTAGGCACATGTAAGGGTACCCCCTAAGGGGTTGGGAACCATGCATCACTTCACGTCAAACACCAATCAGTGCACCCGCGTTTGTTACGCTCATTGGGAAGAGGGGGGGGACATCTTGGATACTGCACGTAAGGCACACTGATGCCAATGGGGCCACTGAATGTCACCTGGTAGGGTTTGTATGAGCAGCATTCCACGTGTGGTCTGATACTCGTCCTCCCTACTTCATTGCTTGTACCTGGCTGGTTTATTGCTGGAATGGCCTGCAAGAGTAGTGGACCTTTCCCGATATTTGCAATCCTCACTGTGCTGTGCGTAGTGCTCTGCTACCGATGTATCCACCCTAATGACTGACGTTCATTAATGTACTGCTCAGATGTGATGAGGTGCTCTAGCCCACGTGACTGTACGATGCTCTATTGATGTACCGTAAGTGTAACGCGCTGGTTGGATGGAAATGATGCGAATGTCTTGTATCTCTGTTTAATGCAATAAATAAAGGTTTAATAATCTCACAGGAGCTTGGCCTGATTGTTTTAACAGAAACCTGGCTAACTGAATCCTCCTCTCCCCTCCTGGACATTCTTGTACCTCCAAATTATGACATCATCAGACTGTATAGGAGCGGTAAGCTTGGGGGAGGAATCGCGTGCATACATCGCAACAACATCTCAGTAAACAGGGCCTCATCCCCTACACTTTCCACCTGCGAATACATGTGCATTGACATCAATAGCTCGGGTTCTCCAATTTGCTCTTTACACATCATCTATCACCCACCCGGCGACAACCTTACATTCATGGAACACTTCATGGACATAGTCACAACGAACACCAGACGACAAAACACTCAAATATTCCTAGGCGACTTCAATCTCCACTGGAATGACCTCAATGACTCAATAGTCAACAGTCTCAAAAACTTCATTGGTGCGCTAGACCTCACCCAAATTTGCAACAGCCCCACACACAACAAAGGCGCAACCTTGAACTTAATAATCTCCAAAAATGACTCGATTCAGCTTGACTCAATCCTACCCTGTGACTGGTCAGACCACCATATCATCACCTTCTCTATCAGGGAAATCGTGAAACTTAACGCAGCTCAATCCACTAAGCCGAAGATATGGAAAAGGGATATGAAAAAACTAAATCCCGACTCTTTACCCGCCTACAGCCATAATCTACTCAAGCCCCCAGCAGGCCTCTCCAATGTGCACGACCTCACCAATCACTACCTTAACTCGATAACCTCGGTTATCAACGAGGCTGCACCTCTTCAACTAAAGAGAGTATCCTTGAAAGACTCTAAACGTGGTACAATGACATGCTAAATGAAGATAGACGCTCTCTCAGAACTTCCGAACGCATTTGGAGATCAGTGCCATTCCGCCAAGCACCTCAAAACTCTAAGGAAAAAGAGAAATGCGTATCATAGAAAGATCAAGCGCACTAAAGCAGATTTTTTCACACACCAATTAGATTAAGCAAGAAACGGTCTCAAAAAACTTTTTTAACTAATCAAAACCCAATCTAAGGATGAACCGCAACGATCACACAACACCACTCGTACGCTACCTTCGTGCGAAGAATTTGCCACCTTCTTTACTCTAAAGACTGAATATATCAAAAAAGACCTACTCAACGACCTTATCCTACATTCAAGCATGCACACCAAAACACCCCTCACTCTTCCATCGTTACCACATTCTGACACTTCAAAATTGGAACTAAAAAACAACGCAACTTGGTCCTCATTTGATACTGTTGTATCTTGAGTCTTCCTACTGCTCAGCTAGTATGCATGAGATGTGGAATGTTGATGAATGGAATGTGAATATGTTGCGAATGTCAGTTGGGTGAGGGCTGAGCAGCAGCACAGCTGCTCCTGATGGGGTTTTATCATTTATAACTTAACAACTTATCTTAATAAAGTAACCTAAGTAATCTACTTGAAGTATCTATCTTCTTTCCGACTACTTCATTTGGCGACATTTTGATGAAGAACCCGTGCGTGCAAATTCAAGGAAAATTGAAACAAAACAGAGACTTGACTCAAAAAGAAAAGAGAATTCAAAGCTTGTTGGGAAAGGAAATTTTGAAAGGTACAGAAAATCGGAAACTGTGAAATCTCAAGGTAATTGACTTTTAATGGTATTTAAAAGTGTGTCTGAATGCTGTCTGGCAATTAAACCCCATCAGTGACCCGGTCATCGGTCGCCCTGAAACCCAAGTTTGCCAGATACATTTGTGCATTACCAGCTGTGGTTTAGTTTAGTTGTTGTTCGGGGGCATAAAATCAAGCCTCAGTGAAGTGTTTACAAGCTTTAATATGGTGCCAAGTAAAATCTAGCTTTAACCAATGGCGCTAATTAGCAGCAGATTGGAAATTGGTTGGTGGTTCGGGGGCACTAACTCGAGCCTCGGAGTAAAGCATTTGATGACAATTAACCCTAATCTGACTGTGGTATCTAGCGCGATCAAGCTACCGGTTCATGTGAAATTGCTTTGTTATCCGCAGGCAAGGTAGAATCGAGCCTCCGTGTAGATTGCCAACTGCAGTGTGGTGCCTCTGTAAAATCGAGCCTCGGAGTCTGAAGTACTTGTAAACTAGCTGCTGCCTGGTTTGTTGGTGTCCGGAGGCAAAAATCGAGCCTCGGTGAGGAAAGTTCAGGAATACCATGTGTATGTGAGCTTATGTGATGGGAAAGTGTTGAGACGGCGCTGTTTTTTTTTTGGAAAGATACCAGGAGTGCAAAACAACAGAAAAATAAAAGGGAAATATGTAGGAGACCTTTCTCTTTGTTATTGTGACGGTACAGCTGAGTACTTTGCGGAGTTTTAAAGGCAGTGTCAAATGGAAGGAAAGTACGAGTTAAACATTCATTTTATTTTAAATTGGGTGCTTGGCGAGCTGACGTTCACAGTTTATTTTTGAAAATCCTTTACACGAGACAGCCTTTACACGAGACTGCCAGAATGTTAATTGGCTTACCTTCGATGTCTTCCTCTGTGACGACACGTCACTCTATTCATGGAAGTCTAATGAGCGGTGTGTGATGCAGGTACGTGCCGTGAACCAGCCGGCACGACGTCGTTTGCGTGCATTCATTTTGGGTAATGGAAAACTTGGAAATGTCGACATAGTGCTTTTTAGAGAATGCTGCAGCTCTTTGATGTATGCCAGCTACGGGAATGTAACGTGTCACGCAAAGTATTTTAAGAAAATGCAAAAATTATGTTATCAACATGACTTTCTTCTGTGTGGATCATTACTTCGGGGATATCGCCGGCGCGTTAACAACAGTGTCTATTTAGAACGATTTGAGCCAGGTTGAAAAAAAAAAAAAAAATAAGAAAAGTGAATGGTATTCCCAGCCTAGCCAATGGTTGCAGTTTTGAGAAGTGACTAAAATGTTTCACAGTCAAGGAAATATTTGCAGGCCTGTTATCCAAGAATCCTGTTATCCAAGTGTCTGAATTGGACGATGTCCTGGAACTTGTTACGCAACGAGAAGCCTAAAACGGGGTCAATGGAGTTGTTAGCCCGCTAATTAGTTGGTGTAGAGCTGTTCCACAACAAATGTTGTGTGTGAGGTGTGTCTAGGTGTTGGGCAACTCATTAGCTTGTGTTTTAGGGTCTCTATGTGTATGTAGTCACCCCTTGTTAGTGTTGCTGGTTGTGGGTGTTTAAGTCACTCAGAGCTGTTCCACAACTAATGTTGTGTGTGAGTTTTCTCAACTTGTTGGCTGACTCACTGGTTTCTGTGTGTGGGTGCTATGTTGTATGTGGTCACCCTGTATATGAGATGACCATGCCGTATATGGTAATTTTTTTTATGGGTATCGTGTGGTGTTTGATACCCGGCGCATGAATGAGTAATGTAAGTGCTTGTTCTTGGTCTGAGGTGTGCATGTTGTTTCCCGGCGCATGAATGAGTTGTGTAAGTGCTTGTTCTTGGTCTGAGGTGTGCACGTTGTTTTGTGGTGCATGAATGAGTTATGTGAGTGCTTGTTCTTCTCATGAATGAGTTATATGTGCTTGTTCTTGGTCTTAGGTGTGCATGTTGTTTCCCGGCGCATGAATGAGTTATGTAAGTGCTTGTTCTTGGTCTGAGGTGTGCACGTTGTTTTGTGGCACATGAGTGAGCTATGTGAGTGCATGTTCTTTGTCTAAGGTGGGCATGTTGTTTCCTGATATGTATGGTGTTAAGGTTTGCTCTTGTGTGCGTTCCTTGTTATACTTGTCTGGCCAACTGGTATGATTTGTGGCACATGGGCGTAGAATGTAGGTTAGTTGTTTATTTCTGGGAGTAATGCCCTCTTCAGACTGTAGTGCGCGAGATGAGTTCAAATTTATTGTATTCACTGTTTAAAATTTCATCCTTTTTATTGCTCAATGCAGTTGCTCCCCTAACGAAGGGAGATATGTTGTATCTTGAGTCTTCCTACTGCTCAGCTAGTATGCATGAGATGTGGAATGTTGATGAATGGAATGTGAATGTGTTGTGAATGTCAGTTGGGTGAGGGCTGAGCAGCAGGACAGCTGCTCCTGATGGGGTTTTATCATTTATAACTTAACAACTTATCTTAATAAAGTAACCTAAGTAATCTACTTGAAGTATCCATCTTCTTTCCGACTACTTCAATACCTACACCGAAGAATCAATAGGCAAGATCCTCAGCACCCTCAAACCAGCCAATCACAGCTCCGATCCTTTCCAGGCTAACGCCGTTAAAGACTTATCACCACTGATTCTGCCGCTCCGGACCAAAATCATCAACAGCTCACTCCATCAAGGCTGCATCCCTGACATCCTCAAAGTAGGACAGGTCTCACCCATCCTCAAAAAACCCACAGCTGACCCCATGGACCTTAACAACTGTCGCCCGATTACCAATAGCACTACTCTAGCCAAACTCTTGGAAAAATGCGTACTACTTCAATTGACAAAACACATTGACCACTTTGATCTTACACCAATCTGGCTTCAGAGCAGGTCATAGCACCGAATCTGCTATGACGCACATAATTGATGATGCTCTGCAAATACTTGATCTGAATGGAGCATGCCTACTCATCCTACTAGACCTCTCCTCAGCCTTTGATACTGTCAAACATGAGAACCTGATAGATTTGCTGTATCACAGAATGGGACTATCATGATCAGTGCTTAATTGGTTTACCTCCTTTCTTCAAAACCAGACTCAAAAATTCAAGGCCAACAATTCCCTATCCAAACCCGTGCCAGTAACTTTGGGAGTACCACAAGGGTCCACTCTTTCCCCAACACTGTTTAATTTATTTATGGAACTGCTCACTGCCTTATTGAAAGCATCCAACATACAATTCCACATGTACGCAGATGATACACAACTATACCTTAAGATACACACACCAGAGGACATCATACGGCTCAGCAATACGCTTCTGAACACACAGGCATGGTTAGCTGAGAATCATCTCAAGCTAAATGCACTAAAAACAGAATTCCTCCTTATAGCTCCATCCGCCAAAATACCCCTCTTGCATGACTGGTTCAAACACCTTACGGCATTCAACGTTCATCCAACCATCATCGACTCAGCTAAGTCTCTGGGTATAACCCTGGACTGCAACCTCAACATGCATAAACATAATAGCAATGCTAGAAAGAGGGTACATTTCCAGATTAATACACTGAGAAAACTGAAACCCTTCTTACCATTCAACGATTTCAAGACTGCAGTTCAAGCTCTAGTCATCCCCAGAGTGGACTATGGAAGCGTCTCTCTCTGTGGCCTCCCCAAAGCGTCCACACCTCCACTAAGAGCCTCCATTAATGCTGCAGCCAGACTCATCACAGGTTCGAAAAGAAGGTCCCACATCTCCCCTGACTAAAAAGCCTTGAATTGGCTACAATTGGAAGCCAGAATTCACCTGAAAATTGCCTCATAAAGCCATACACCACAATGCACCCAGCTACCTCACCCAGAAACTTACCATCTCGGGTGGAAATAGATCCACAAGAAGTGTGGAAAACCTATTACTGAAGCCACACAGATTCAACAAGACGAAAACTTATAAACGATCCTTCTCAGGGATGGCTCCTAGGATCTGGAACGCAATACCCCCAGAAGTCAGACATATCACATCTACGGCTCTTTTAAAAAAGGAAGTAAAAGCTTTCCTCATGGATAAATTCACATGAACACTATCTAAGGAAACTACGAGTTCACTAGTACCTCTACCGATATCTCCTCTATATACTCGATATACCTGTTATTGTTTTGCTTTACTGTCTACATTGTGCTATGTATAAGCAATTTACCTGTTGTTATTTTGTGGCACAACTATCCATGAACTACGAGCTCACTAGTACCTCTACCGTTATTTCTTTTATTTACTTGATTTATCTGTTATTGTTCTTATGTACTATTTACATTATGCTATTTATACGCAATTTACCTTTGCTTAACTATCCCTCACTGATTGTAAAGCGCTCTGATATCCGCAAGGATCTTGTTTGCGCTCTATAAAACTTTCAAAATAAAAATATATAAAATCAAACAATTCAAACATTGCCGACTTAGGGTTCACAATCAACTACACCAAGTCGCACCTCCAGCCCTCTCACATACATCAGTATCTAGGGGCTACGATAAATTTTATTTATTTATTTTATTTTGAAAGTTTTATAGAGCGCAAACAAGATCCTTGCGGATATCAGAGCGCTTTACAATCAGTGAGGGATAGTTAAGCAAAGGTAAATTGCGTATAAATAGCATAATGTAAATAGTACATAAGAACAATAACAGATAAATCAAGTAAATAAAAGAAATAACGGTAGAGGTACTAGTGAGCTCGTAGTTCATGGATAGTTGTGCCACAAAATAACAACAGGTAAATTGCTTATACATAGCACAATGTAGACAGTAAAGCAAAACAATAACAGGTATATCGAGTATATAGAGGAGATATCGGTAGAGGTACTAGTGAACTCGTAGTTTCCTTAGATAGTGTTCATGTGAATTTATCCATGAGGAAAGCTTTTACTTCCTTTTTTAAAAGAGCCGTAGATGTGATATGTCTGACTTCTGGGGGTATTGCGTTCCAGATCCTAGGAGCC
Organism: Lissotriton helveticus; assembly: GCF_964261635.1. Taxonomy (NCBI): domain Eukaryota; kingdom Metazoa; phylum Chordata; class Amphibia; order Caudata; family Salamandridae; genus Lissotriton; species Lissotriton helveticus. The sequence continues at coordinate 4,790,888 of NC_136065.1, forward strand.
ATCCCTGAGAAGGATCGTTTATAAGTTTTCGTCTTGTTGAATCTGTGTGGCTTCAGTAATAGGTTTTCCACACTTCTTGTGGATCTATTTCCACCCGAGATGGTAAGTTTCTGGGTGAGGTAGCTGGGTGCATTGTGGTGTATGGCTTTATGAGGCAATTTTCAGGTGAATTCTGGCTTCCAATTGTAGCCAATTCAAGGCTTTTTAGTCAGGTACATCTACGGCTCTAGCGTATCCCAGTCCAGCAAGGATACAGAGCATTCAAGCCTTGGTCACAATCTTTCAACAGCAACAATCTCTGCAAGCCAGAGTGTTCATGAGACTAATAGGCATGATGGAATCTTGCATGTTCATAGTACCATATGCAAGACTGTAGATGCGCCCGTTATAAGAATTTCTAGCACAACAGTGGAATCAGGCTTAAGGTCAGCTCACAGACCTGGTGTTGGTAGACAGCCGCACACATCGCTCTCTGCAGTGGTGGAACACCAAAAACTTGACAAAGGGGCGGCCGTTCCTCGAGCCTGTTCCACAACTTGTGCTCACAACAGATGCATCCCTCACAGGATGGGGAGCTCATCTCCTACACCATACAACTCAAGGACAATGGAACAGTCAACAAAAATTGTTCCATATCAACCATCTAGAGCTGCTAGCGATTTTCTTAGCACTCAAAACATTCCAAGTACAAGTACAGAACAAAGCTGTCTTCATCCGGACGGACAACATGACAGCCATGTATTACATACAAAAACAGGAGGGGGACACACTCTCTACAACTGTCCCAACTCGCACAGGGCATTTGGAGATGGGACATTCCACAAATCAGATAGCAGATCTGTTTGGTAGGCAGACACAACAAATTCACGAATGGGAACTACATCCGCAGGTTCTTCAACCATTCTTTCACAAGTGGGGTCATCCAGACATAGATCTGTTCGCCACACACCAAAACCCAAAATGCCCAACCTTTGCCGCCAGGTTTCCACATCTGCTGTCCAAGGGCAGTGCGATATGGATGAACTGGTCAAGCAGATTTGCGCATGCTTTTCCGCCCATACCACTAATACCATTAGTAGTACGCAAGCTCAGACAACAGTCTCTAAAATTGATCCTGACAGCTCCCACATGGGCACGCCAACCGTGGTTCACCACAGTGCTAGAATTATCTCTAGTTCCACACCGAAAGCTACGTCTGACTCCATCCCTGCTCACACAAAACTATGGAGACATCTGACATCCAGACCCAAATCAACTGAATTTGGCGATCTGGCTCCTGAAGTCTTAGAGTTTGGTTATCTTAACCTACCACCAGACTGTATGAACATAATTAAAGAGGCCAGGAGACCTACTACCAGAGCTTGTTATGCTGCTAAATGGAAGAGATTTCCCATTTACTGCAATAATAATCAAATTGATCCCCTTGATGCTTCTATCCAAAACATCATTTGCTACCTTTTACATTTACAAAGGTGTAACTTGGCATATTCATCCATACGCCTGCACCTTGCAGCAATTGCGGCATATTTACAAAACAGACAACATCTGTCTCTTTATAGAGTACCTGCAATTAAAGCATTTATGGAAGGATTAAAAAGAATCATTCCACCCAGGTTACCACCTTCTCCAGTGTGGAACCTCAACGTGGTTCTTACAAGGCTCATGGGACCCCCTTTTGAACCTCTACACAAATGTGAACTGCAATTCCTCACATGGAAAACAGCTTTCCTTATTGCTATCACCTCTCTTAGAAGAGTAAGTGAGATACAGGCTTTCACTATACAAGAACCTTTTTTACAACTACATCGTAACAAAGTGGTTCTAAGAACTAATCCTAAATTCCTTCCAAAAGTAATTACTCCTTTTCATTGAAACCAATCTGTAGAGTTACCGGTATTTTTCCAAAACCCTGACTATGTGGCAGAAAGAGCTCTACACACTCTAGATGTTAAAAGAGCTCTTCTCTACTATTTAGATAGGACTAACTCTTTTCGAAAAACAAAACAATTATTTGTATCTTTCTCTCCACCTCATAAGGCAACCCTATCTCTAAGGGTGGGATTGCAATGTGGTTTGTAAAGTGCATACAAGTCTGCTATCAAAAAGCTAAACGCACGCTAACAGTTCCTCCTAGAGCGCACTCCACACGCAAACTAGGAGACTCCATGGCTTTCTTAGGAAACATCCCCTTGGAAGACATATGCAAGGCAGCAACATGGTCTACAACACACACATTCACTAAACATTACTGTGTTGATGTGCAAGCCAAGCAGCAAGAAGCTTCAGTAGGCCAGGCTGTTCTTAAAACTCTTTTTCAAACAACTGCAACAGTCGATGCATAGTATAGTATCTGCAGCTCATATGCCTCGAACGGAAAATGCTACTTACCAGTATGCATCTGTTCTTGGCATGGAGAGCTGCAGATCACTACATGCCCTCCCGCCTCCCCAGGACTTGTATCTGTTCCAGTTTCTATCTTACTTTGATGCACACGCATGGGCATCTTTTTCTTTACTTCTACTAACTCCATCATTTCCCATCATGGCGAAAAACAATCTAAAGATGGAGCTGATGCCCATGCGCACTGTTGTCCAAGGGAGGAGTCATCTATCTCGTGACTACAAAATACTTCTTCCAAGAGGAGAACAACATGCAATCATCCGAGCCCAACACCAGGTGGCGATCTTATGCATAGTGTAGTGATCTGCAGCTCTACATGCCAAGAACAGATGCATACTGGTAAGTAGCATTTTCCTTGCCTCCCAGCTCTTGGCCCTTCCAGAATTGCAAGAGATAAGCAAGTGAGCAAAGCGATAACAATACAGCTGACATTTGTAACACCCTCCCCCAGTCCAAGTTCTTTAAAGATCTTGGGATTTTTTATCTCAAATTTATGAGGGTGAAAAAGTGACAAGAGGCCCAATAATACAAAGTACGATTGTCTCCACGTCAGCCCTTTCTGTAGGTGCCATACATGATTTGGCACACTTAGAAGCAATGCAGTTGTGATACCTGGTGAAATTCCTTTGTGCAAGAAATTGGGTAACCGGTTGAGGGAGTGAAACCCTACTCAAGCAGCAACCACAATCCTTGTCAGGGTGAGGCACAGGCAAACCCCAAAATAACCTGTGCTCAACCCTTGGTAGCTCGGCACAGAGGAGTCAGGCTTAACTTTGAGGCAAGGTATAAAGTATTTATGAGGCACTTCAAACAGTAATGAAGTGAAAACACCACAAACGAAATCCAATCCAGAAACATAAAGTACAATTTTATAATTAAACAACCAAATCAACAAAAATCTAATCAGTAGAACCACAGTTATGACTTTTTAAAGATTTAAATGTAAAATAGCGTCAAAAAACACAAAGCACCCCTAGGAGCTCTATAGTTGTGTCAGACAGAGGGAAAGGCACAAGTTCATGCTGATCAAGAGAGAAAAGCCACTTACTCAGTCCAGCATAGAGTCGCGTTCACTGTGGAGGGGCTGATGAGAAGCAGAGGAACATCGCGGGCGTTCCTTGATGCAGCACGAAGAGCAGGTCGGGATTTGCGGAGAGTCATCCGTGTGGCGCAAAGAACCTGTGAGCATCTTCTCAGGTTGGAGCATCTCAGTGGCACTCCACGCGTGTGGTCGATGCCACAGCGCAAAGGGTCGGGTCGGCAGAACTTTGCTTTGCCAGGCTGTGTGAGTGACAAGGGTTCTGCACAAATGGGCCCGTCTGGGCTGCAAAGAGCCCACAAATGTAAATTCAGCCTCTCTGACCCAAGGGTCCAGGACATACGAGGCACCACTTGGGGGTCAGGGGCTTGCTGCAGCAGATCTGGGTGCTGGTGCAGGTGGTTGGGAGCCTGTTATCATCACCCTAGCCCTTTGAGCCACCGGGTTCAGGTGCAAATCCTTCTGACGCAGACGGGAAGGCCATTACACACTCATGGGTTAACCCAAAATGCATCAAAGGAACTGAGTACAATGTAATAAGGACAACAATGGGTCCTGACTTCCCTCCTTAGAAAAACCAAAGAGGCAGAGACTCTTGAAATGAATTAGCTAAGTCACTGAGAAGGTTTCTACATAATTGTCACTCAAGAGAGAGATGAATACTCTTCAAAATACAACAGAGAGAAAGACACAGCAACTGAATTATAGAGACAAAATCTTATTTATATTCTTTTATTATTAAAATAGTATAATCAATAAAAACATATGAAGGCATATCAATAGACGGTCACTCTAGGAAGGAGTGTTGAAGAACATAGGGGCATATTACCAACAACTAGCGATAATTTTTGTCTCTAACTTGTTTAGAGACAAAAATTATCGCCGCACATCGGTGATTTTTATCGCAGATAAACCTTGCTATTAGCAAGGTTTATCGCAAATGCGATAAAAAACGGCCGCAATGCATGAATATCGCTGAAAAGTCAGCGATATTCATGCATTATCGAGCAAATGCTCTTAGCCATGTTATCCACCTCCCATTGGATAACATGGTGAAGAACTGCTCAGGGCAGGTGTTAGCTTTTGGAGATATTCGCGCTTAGCGCGAATATCTCCAAAAGTTGATAATAGGAGATAGCGATGTTAGCGACTGTTTCCAGTCGCTAACATCTTGGCACGCCCACTTTGCATGTCATTAGTGATAAATATCACTGACATGCAAAGCGGGGCCCAAGATGGTCGCTATCTCCTATTAGCTGTCGCTAACTGGTGTTAGCGACAGCTTGGTAATAGGGAGATAATTTTATCTCCGCTTTCTTGGCTTTTAAAGCCAAAAAAGCGGAGATAAACCCCTTGATAATATACCCCATAGTATCATCATTATTCACAGAAGGCACTGGTTGCAATGATGTGGGGAACACTAGGCCAGTGTGCATGGGCCCGTCTACAAAACAAATGCACGAACAACTCAGAGAGTACTATAAGGGATTTGTAAATCTAGGCAATCCCTTCCTCTGCAATAGGTCCCATGATGATCTGGGAATCCAGGGGGTACATTCAGGAATTTTCCCCAAAGAGCCGCGATGATGCTCTAGGGTGTAGCACAATTGCCAAACCCCACATTTACACCTGGATTTGTCGCATGGAGCAGAGCGGGCTCCTGTGTTGGACCTTCCCCAAATATCAAACTGAAAGTAATACATAGGTCAAGTCTACACAACCCAGCAGGCTGCCAACACAGTATGCATTATGCATGGCAGATTCTACGTGCCCTCGCACATAGTGCACTGCTGACTTGACATGTTGAGCTGCGGCTGAGTAGTAATGTGTAGTGCAAGGCATGTAACGCAAGTAATCACTTTTACTGTGGTGGTGATTGGTCTGTGAGGCTAAAAGACAGACTAGGTGAAATCTCTCTTTGCCCAATTTAGCCCAGTTCCTTCCAAGTTATCCCAGTTTTGCAAATGTAATTGAACCTCTGTGCTATACGAGGCTGCTTGGAACCCATGTCTACCGCACACTCTGCAAGACCCTAAGGTTCAGAATTACTAGTTTCTCCTGCAGCGCAGTGCAGCAGCTGAAAATGCTGCGCTGCGTGAGGAGAGAGCAGGAGAGCACCAGATTTACAGAAATATGCCACTCTCTTCCCCTCTCCCTAGAGCTGTTGCAGACAGTGGCGGCTCGTTTAAGGCTGGCTGCGGGGCAGTGGGTTGAGTTGGGGGAGGGGCATGGTGGGGGTTAGTAAACTCGGACATACGACGGAATGGAGGAAAGTAATTATTACGTTCCTCCGTTCCGTCGTATGTCCAAGTTTACTACCCCCCACCCTACCCCTCCCCGACTCACCTCCCCACAGCACGCCCTATGCAAGCCACCAGTGGTTGCAGATATATGCTGCCGTCCGCCACGGGCAAACCTTTGCACGATGGTGGTGCACCTTTGCACGATGGTGGTGCAAGAGTGTTTCCATGAGTCTCGCATAGGTTTTCTACTGGAAGGGAAGCCTTCCAGTACAAAATACCATGCTTAAGTCTAACGTTCATTTTTTCCCCACTTTGTATGTGTGCTGTACAGAGCAGCACACATACAAAGACGGAAAAGGAAGGAGAAATGAAAGCAGGTCTCCTTCACAGCGCCTCTTTGAAATGGGCGCTATTTTCTCACGCTAAACCCTGCCTACTTTTTTTAAGGAAAAAGGGCTTAGTGTCAGAAACTTGAGGGGGTAGCATGGATACGCCCAGACACCACCCATGGTACGCCCATTGGCGCTAAGTAATGCAACTCAGCGTTATGTGCTGCTTTGCGTTACTTTCAAGTGATTTTCCAGCATAGAACAGGTTTTACGCTGCAAAGAAATCGGTGAAAAAGACTTTGCTTCATTTTGCGTCACTTTTGTGATGCGGACATGGCGTTAAATCGTAGTAAATAGACCTCTAAATGACCTGCATGCGCATAAGCAATCTGAACCCTTGCCAGCCTTAGGGTCTGTAGAATCAAATAAGAACCACCTGTTGTATAGAGAATAAATGCCCATTAGCTCATTGTTTGAGGTTATGAAAGGGCCAGAGGCGGGCACACGAATACGAATTGCGGCAAAATCCTCTTTTAACTCTGCATTTCTTTATTCGCTTTTAAAATCAATTTAGGATTAGTCGAGTCAGCAATAAAATACTTTTCGAAGTTTCTTCTTGTAATTTGGTGCTTTGGATTTATATTAAAAATTTATAAAAATATGAGGTTTAGCTGTTCTTTCTACTGCTTTTTACTGCCCTTGACATCAGAATCCTGGCCATGCTGATTGAATACTGGCCCTGTGACAACCCTAGGAGTACGATTATGGAAAGAGAACCTGAAAGCACATACAGCCTTATTCATCAATCTGCCGTTTTGCGAGCCCCTAATAGCGATTCATAACGAATCGCTATTAAGGACTTGCAAAACGGGATTCATGTAGGAATTGCTAAATAAATAGCGATTCCTACACATTCCTTATTTGCGAGTAGCAAATTGCTAATCGCAAATAAGGAATAACTCCCCATACATTCCTATGGGCCAAAAGGCCCATAGGAATGATTGGGGAGTATTCCTTATTAGCGATTAGCAATTAGCTAATCGCAAATAAGATAGCGATTTAAAGGGTGCCAGGGGTGTCCAAAGGACACCCTGTAGCACCCCTTAAATGCAAATTGAAACAAGTGTTGCGCACACACATGTCCAAAGGACATGTGTGTGTGCAACATGCAACTTAGAAAAATGCTTTTAAAAGCATTTTTCTAAGTTTTCGCTATTTACCACGAGGTTTGACCTCGCGGTAAATAGCGGGCCGAAATTGCGAATTCGCAATTTTTAAATGGATGATGAATTGCATTTAAGGAATCTCAATTAGAGATTCCTTAAATGTAAATCCTCGCAAAATAGCGAAATCCCCTATTACCGAGTTTTGCATTTGGGATGATGAATCCCAAATGCAAAAATAGCGCTCGCAAAGGGCCAGATTCTCAGAATCTGGCCCTTTGCGAGCCGATTTCGGCTTGATGAATCAGGCTGTTACTGTGATCCTCTGCGAGTCTGCGACTGCTTCTGGCAGGAAAGCTCCTGGGTCCCAAAGCCAGCCGGGGTCCCGCCACACAGGAGGCCCGGACAGACGGCTCCCACCAGCCCTCGGTGCTTCTCTGATGCACACGAGTGAAGCACACCCCAGCTCTGAGCCTGGTGGGCGTGCAGAGCTGTGCCCGGGGGCCCCTGGGGTCTGGGAGGCCCTGCACAGGGTGTTGCTAGGCAACCGCTTCCTTGATGGGGCAAACTGAAACTGTTGCAAGTTTGAGCTGTGCCCTGTCCCAGCAAACCCTGGGGCCTCATAGAGAACAGACAGAAGGCTGTATTCAAGCCTAACACAAACCTGATACTGCCTTTGCAACCTGAGGCCAGGGGTCGTAAGGCAGCGCTGGGGGTAGCTGTGTATGGTTAGCACTGAGGTAGCTGTGTATGGTTAGCACTGAGGTAGCTGGGTATGATTAGCACTGGGTGTAGCTGTGCATGGTTAGCACTGGGGGTAGCTGTGTATGGTTAGCACTGGGGGTAGCTGTGTATGGTTAGCACTAGGGGTAGCCGTACAGTTTCTTTTTTGTCAGTCTTGGATGAGAGAGTAGTTATTCACCCTAATCCTAATTTTCTCCTCGAACTTCTCACACCTATGTCTATCCATTGTCCAGCTGTTGGAGCACACAGGGAATTTCCCTTGGTTGAGGAGTCATGTCCAGGGTGAATCTGGAGACCTCCATGTCTGTGGGTGCTGCTGATGGGGCCTCTGGAAGGATTTTGTTTGCATGAGAGACCCTCTTCCCAGAGATGATCCAAAATGTGTCCGGATCTAGTCAATCACCGGGATTTACACTTGAGGCCAAAAGATGTTTCTGTCGCAGGATCTGTTGAGGAACTTCTGCAAGGCCCGGTCAATTTGGTGATGACACTTGTGGATGCCATGGCTGTAGAGACGCCAGCAAATTGGTCCACAGAGTGCAGGTTCATAGACTTGGGATCTTATTATGGTAAAGAGTCCAACCATAGGACAGGGCGGAACGGAGGGTCGGCGAGGAATCTGGTGAGACAGTGTCAAACCGCCCCCTTGACCTTTCTTTCATAAAGGCTGATTACAGCTCTTTGGGGCTGCCCACGTTGAAGATACGGCACACAAACTATTTCTATTTTGACATAAACTTTATTTTGTTCATAGATCATTATTTCATCATTTGCATAAAAAAAGGTTTACAAAGCATTTATTGTATCCATACTTTTCTTCCAGATTTCTTTTGCATGAATATTCCACAATTTCATTTTTTGGAAAGAATCATCATGAGCGTTGTCATTCAGGAGAATTTAAATGCCCCCTACAATTTGACCACACTTACATACGAGCCTCTCATCCACATACATACTCATTCATACCACAAATCATATCCTACCCTCCCACGGTCACGTACACTATGTGGTTATCCAAAAGACAGATGTATTACAGTCTTCGTGACAGTGTTGCGGGCTGGGTATTTCACAAACTGGTCAATGCACGTTTCGGTGGGTGTTGTCAATTGTTTGACCACCTTCTTCAGGACCACCAAAAGAACAGAATCAAGGCGAGTGGTTGGAGTATAACTTCTAGATGAAGAAATGTGGAAACAGGAACCGGTGGTAGCTCTTACTTGATCCTTCATAGAAAGGGACTGATCCAAAATGATGCCTAACTTTTTTACCACCACCTTGGCAACAAGGAATACAGACTTGATCGCAAGGAACTGTAAGGGACATCAATAAGGTGCCTCAAATGGAGGTCCCATTGGGACATGGCAAAAGAAGAAGGTGGAAACGTGTTCTAGCCTTTTAAAAAATGGCATCACAACCGGCGACTTAAACAATGAGGGCTGATCTGACAACCTTAAGAAGGCCATAAGGGCTGAAAGATAACCTTTACCTGAGTTCAAAGCAAAGCCTTGCCAGGCAAGAGACAGAAGAAATAACAGAACCTCAGATAACTTGGTCTAGAGAGTGTCAATCTGCTTTGCGCTGCACCAAGTCACAAATTTGTCTCAGTGACGGGCATATACAGCCTTCTTTTTGGGACACCTGGCTGCCAAGATGACATCAACCATCTCTGGAGGAAGGTTGAAGATGTTCAGCTGTTGCCACTCAATCTCTGCACATGAAGGTGTAGATTGCGAAGGCCGGGTGCAGAGTCCTTCCTTGTTACTGTGATAGCAGGTCCTCTTGAGCGGCAGCCTGATCAGAAGACTTGTACTCCAGGCCAGGAGTTCTTAAAACCATACTCTGTTTACGAAATCTGGAGCCACTAAGATGACTTCAGTCCACAGTCTATCTTGAGCTTCTTGAGAACTTGGGCCAGGAGTGGTATCAGCGGAAAGGCATAGAGGGGTCCCGAGTTCCACTCGATGCGGAAAATGTCTCAGAGTGAGAGATGCCTTCGAAACTCCAACGTGCAGGCCTGCTCACGCTGGGCATTCTTGGCAATCGTGAACAGACTGAGCCAAGGTGTTCCCTATTCACAGAAACGTCCTTGCAGCACCTCTGGGTGTAGCTGCCATTCGAGCTCCGCCAGGTGTCGATGGCAGAGCTTGTACGCCCTGGCATTTAACAATCCTAACAGATGGTTCACCACAAGAAAAATTCAACGCCAAGCGGATGGCCCTCAGCCCCAAAGGTTGATGTGGAGTCAGAGGCCTCTGAACTCCACATCCTCCAGATGGCCACCCCAACCCAGAAGAGATGGGTGGGAAATGGAAAGGAGTCTGCCGCTGACCCAATCGTGGTCCAGTAACCACCACTGGAGATCTTTTACAGTCTAATCCGACATCTGTGGTCAGGCTGGTCCTCCTGATGTTGCGCCCACTGAGACTTCAGATCCCACTGTAGAGCTGGCATATTCCACCTGGTGTACTCGAACAGCAGAATGCAATGCTCTAAGTGTGAGTATGTTTAGACAGAACAAGGGAACCCTTAAGGTATAGCATAGGGACCTTGGGCATTACATATTGCAGAGAACATTGGTCCCTATATAGAAGTAATGAACACAGAGCACAATAATCATACACTTAATAAGTCGTATGTCTACTGTCCGTCCGGACAGGATTTTAATTTTCTATTTGAGTTTTAAGTTTATGCGTTTCTCGGTAATGTCAAGCGGGCACAGCCGTGACCTTCAACATACAGGAGACAACAACAGAAAGATGTGAAAAGCAGGCGATCTGTCTGTACACTTGTGTTTCAGTGAGTCAGACTTAGGATATTTACATAAACCACACCATTGCATCATTCAATAGTTACTTAGGACGTTTGCATATGGGGTTAAGGGTCGACGTTTCGATGCCTTTCTTAAAATGCAGACATCATCATCAGGACATTACATGACATTATTGTTGTCAAGATTAATATTCCACATTTAGTGGTAAAATTTCCTTGCTGGAATTTAGCGGTACCGAGAGAGTTATTACGTTGCTATGACAGACATTCTTTAAAAACCGGATTTCTAATACGCGGTTAAGCGAGCTTCCGTATACAATGATACGCGGGCAGCACAATGGCTTATTATAGGTACGGCTCAACGTTGCCACGGGTCTGGCGGTCCTGATGATGATGTCTGCATTTTAAGAAAGGCATCGAAACGTCGACCCTTAACCCCATATGCAAACGTCCTAAGTAACTATTGAATGATGCAATGGTGTGGTTTATGTAAATATCCTAAGTCTGACTCACTGAAACACAAGTGTACAGACAGATCGCCTGCTTTTCACATCTTTCTGTTGTTGTCTCCTGTATGTTGAAGGTCACGGCTGTGCCCGCTTGACATTACCGAGAAACGCATAAACTTAAAACTCAAATAGAAAATTAAAATCCTGTCCGGACGGACAGTAGACATACGACTTATTAAGTGTATGATTATTGTGCTCTGTGTTCATTACTTCTATATAGGGACCAATGTTCTCTGCTAAGTGTGAGTATGGCTTATTTATCCACCAGACTCCAGGTGATCCATAACACTGCTTCCAAGCTGGTCTGCAATATGGACAGATATAGCTTGGCCTCAGCTTGTCTGGCTACCATACATTGGCTGCCAATGCAAAAAAGAGCCAGCTTCAAGCTTCTCTGCCATACACACAGGGCATTATATAACACTGGGCCCAAAATTCTTCAAGCCAAAGTAGAATTCTAAAATCCAGTGTGCGATCTGAGGTCACAAAACTTTGCACTTGCTAAAGCCAAGACGATTAAAAAAGGTCGAGCTGGCGGCTGCTGGTTCTCACATCTGGCAGCGACCTAATGGAACACTTTACCCCTAGACCTGCGTCTTACTGAAAACCATCTCTGGTTTAGAAAAAAAACATGGCTTTTCAAAGGTTAATGTGTTTTTATCAGCTGATCTTAATTCCATTTCCAGTTTTCACAGTTTGAAGCATCAGAAGCTTTCTAGCGCCGTGATATCCCCTTGGGGGTGAATGTTTGTGCTCTAAAAATACAGTAAATAAATAAATGCAGGAGGCCAGCAGTCCCAGCAACCTCAGAGTTGCCCTCACTGAAATCCAGAACCACGGCTAAAAGATTAGTACCACAGACTGAATGTCCAAGACTCTCTTTCCTGGAGGAAAAGCACAAAACCAAGCTGTGTCCAGAATGGCTCAGAAGAAGGGGATCATCTGAGAAAGGGTCCGGTGAGACGTCGGCACTTTGATGGTGAACCCGAAAGATGACAGGAGGTTCGCCGTTGTCTGGAGATGGTTGACTACTGCCTGGGGTGAGCCTGCCCTCAACAGCCAATAATCAAGGTACAGAAAACTGTCACTGCTCCAAAAGAGAGCTGCCAACAACCATCATCACTTTCATGAACACTTGAGGAGTGCTGGAGAGACCAAAGGAGAGCACAGCAAAATGAAAATACTCCTCTCCCACAAACTGCAAGTAGTTCAGATGGGCAGCCGGACAGGAATATGGAATTTGGCGTCCTGCAGGTCCAAAGTTCCCATCAAATCTCCAGGGTCAAGGGCAGACAAAACCTAGGCCAGGGTGAGCATTTTGAACTTTCCTTCCAGAGGAAGGCATGGAGAGGGTGCAGATCTTGAATAGGCCGAAGACCACCATCCTTCTTGGGCACCAGAAAGTAGTGGGAATAACAACCACGTCTTACTTCTGGTGGATAATGGAGGGATGGTCCTTAGTCAGTCACTGATTGGTTGTGGCAGAGAAGAGAGAAAGGGTACAACAATCTGTAGGACCCACCTGTCTGATGTAATTGCCTGCCAACCCAGTAAAAGTATGTGGATTCAGCCTTCCACCTGGTGGCTGTGTAAAAACAGTTTCAATCGGGTCGGGGACAATCGATATTTGCCCGGCGGTATTGCCTCTGTGACCCTCTAGTCAGTTAAATCAATGAAGAGGCAGGCGCTGGAGACTGGAAGGCAGGAAACAAGGGTTTTTATTCTCTCCGGAGGAGAACACAACGAAACGGACAGAAGGTATCGTTCTGAGGTGCTCTAACTTACGTTTGAGGCCTGGCCCCTTATATACAGTGTTTTATGGTTTTTATTGCAGTTTACATATATGTGACAAAGCTTTGATATACGGAAAGACATACCCGGAATCCCCCTTTGGGGCCCGTTCCCATACACATTTACAGTTGAAATCCCCACCCTAATCACAACAAGTGATGAGCATCGCGCAGCTGGATAATCCGCCGAGTCACGGAATGTGGGGAGTGTGGTTGGGTCTCATGGGGTGGGGGCTTTGATCAACCCGGGGATTTCTTTGATGGGGGAAGCTTTCTATTGTACGGGGAGGGGCAAGGGTGGTATCGGCAGAGCTGGGTGTCGGCTTGGGAACGGGGAGGACAAAACGGGCACACGGGAAAAAAGGGGGTTTGCATCTAAGGGCCGGAGATCATGAAAGGAAAGCAGGGAGGTGTCGCGCTGGGAACAGGATGAGGGCCGGGGGCAGAGCAGCGCCGAAGAGGGGTTTATGACTCAAGGCAGGTGCAAGCAGGGGGTGGTCAGCGTGCAGGCTTAGCGAAGGCAAAGGGCTATGTCAGGGGCTAGCGGCATGCAAAAGGGTTTGTTCTGATCGGGGCATCTTAAAATGGCGGGCGCGCACGACAAAAGTGTGGCATCAGGGGAAGAGGCAAGATGGCGCAGATAATGTTCACCAAAACGCACTAATTTTCCACAGTCCCTCCTTTAACATATTCAAGACATCTTGTTGGTTCATTTTCTACTCGGGTCTATTGTGGTGAGCATGAAAGAGAGAACGGTAGGAAACCCAAGATAAAGAGTTGTAAACAATACACTTTGAGGTTACTAGTTTTTAGGAGGTGCACCTATTTGATGAACTTTGATAAATTTGTTCAGCAGGAAAGTCATAGGAATGAAATACAAAAACGGCGAGCAGCAAGTACATATCATAACGTAAACTGGCAGGTTAATACATATTTCGGATTCGGATTGGAGCAGGATCAATACAATGGTGGCTGGGAGAGAAATGAGGCGTAGAAAAAACGGTGGTTGAGGAGGTCAAACGTTCGAAGTTTACGAGTTCTCATTGTTCTTTGTGGTCTTTCGTTGGCGCTGTTGAGCACCGGCGGTGGAGCTACGAGTCCAGCTCTGGTCTAAGTTCTGCGTTGCAGGGCACGACCCTTTCCTCGCGTTTCTGGTCGGAAAAGGTCCTTTTCGCCCCGTGTCCTTTGAGGTGATTGTCAGAAAGTTCCGATGGAAGAAGAGCGTTCAAAACAGTCTATAGGGTAGGTCAGAGGAAAAAGAGGGGGATGGAGCAAGGCCAAATTAGGAACAAACTAGGGGAACGAGAGACTTCAAATAGGCGGGCGTGTGACGGAATTCAGAGAGCGGGGACTTGTCGACAGGCACTGGACGTCGAGCAGGGGCATCAGGTCGACCCTTTCTTTTCATGCTGTCGAAAACAGTGCCTCGTCCTGCAGCTCTTTTCAGTCGTGGTCTCGCCTTGGCCAATGTCGTAGGTGTCCCTTAGTCTGCAGTCGGGCCTCGTGCTCCCACATCCGGTCCTTCTCTCCTCCAACAGCAGTACCCTTAAACAAGTTTGAAAAGACAGTCTTTTAGAAAATTTTCGGATGACGATAATCAAAAAGTCTATTTCTCTCCCAGCTCCAGGCAAAGAATGAAAATGTCCGTCATTTTTAACGTTCACAACTGGCATATGAATGACCAGTGGCGGACCTGCTGGATTTACTATGACTTTCCTTCATAATCATTTATTACAGGCATGACAGTTCATCTGATGGTAACCCACCTTCGGGAGATAAATCTGGCAAAGATATGCCGTTCTCTAGAGTTTCACATTTACAAAAGGGTACAGTGAGTCATCAACATGGTACTACACAGGTATTTCGCTGAGAGACGAACATGGCTAAACATTTCCTTTCTATCGGTGCATCCTGTTTTTCAGCTACTGCGAGGTTCATTTTGACGATTTTTTTTTTACCTTGGTCTAGTCTGTTAACCTTGTAAAACATCATTCTGGGTCCTACGTAACCTTTTACAGCCCGGTTACTTAACTAGGAAGGACAGGGGATTTATGGGAAACAACCAGGGACATAGACAGGGGAGGCAACGGGGGTGATCGTTTTTCTGGTTTGGGTATTGCGACGATTCGGGGAGGGGAGGGTCGCGTATTCTGAGGTCCTTGTTTTATACTATAGGAGCCGTTGACATGTAGTTCCCTTATTTCGGGCCAGATTAGGGGACCTCTGTCGTCTTACCTGTCCTTTCCCTTACGGCCCAACCTGGGTTCATTGACTTCTAGCGGAAAAGGAGAGGTAATGACGCGGCCTCAGGGTGATTGCATTAAAGACAAATGTTTGTGCAAATACTGACGGTATTTGAAGCCAATTAGGTGGTGTGCTAGGGGTGGCAATCTGCCAATTTCGGGGCTAACCACTCGGAAGAGTGGTAGTGAAAAAATAGAGAGAGAGTGAGAGAGAGAGAGAGAGAGAGAGAGAGAGAGAGAGAGAGAGAGAGAGAGAGAGAGAGAGAGAGAGAGAGAGAGAGAGAGAGAGTGCAACGGCAGGCTAAATAGTACACGTGCAACGGAGAGGGCGGCAGTGCGTTCGAGAAAGGCTATTTAGTGCATTACACAGTAAAGGGTATTCACGAGTCCACGTTAGCTTGTAATCATGCAGTTTGAGCATTAGACAGGGTAGAGGGGACGTGCTTTGGGAAAAGGAAAGAAGAAAAAGGAGGTACCATTTTGTCGCACTTTCTCGCATTCTCGGTCCTTTGACCAGTTGGGTCAACGCCTCAGCCACACACACACACACACTCCCTCACAGTTTCGCATCATACGTAACGTGGGTTCATTCGTCCGGTCTGGTTTAAGGGTGATCACTTTTTATCAGGTTGTGCTAATTTTTCGGGTTTGTTCGATACGTGAGTAGTTTGCAGGCGTGCTTAGACACCACCCTGCGGCGCTAGTCCGTTTCGTGCACTTAGACATGGCAAGGTCTCAGATCTTCGCCACACCTTGGCTGTAATCTCTGATGTAACCTGCAGAGGGAGGAAAAAGGGGGGGGGGGGGTGGGGGGGACAGCATTCGCGCGCATACAAATACATGGATTCATAAGTCCTTTACTTACCTCTAACTCGTCTTTCCTCCTTGGGGCAGGGTCCCCGGGGATATGGTTTTCGGAGTCGAGGGGGGGTAGTGTGTTCATGTAGGGCGTGTGCGGGGAAACATAAAAAGGAAACCAGAGGTGCCTAGTGCGAGGTATCTAGTCAAAGGATATATCTCACTATCGGGATCCTTAAACCTCTTTCAACGCTGTGGCGTTCTAAAGTTCTTCGGTTCTTGGGTCCCTGCTACTTTGGAACGTTGTACTTTACAGTATTTACATTATTTCATTTCACCCTCCTTTTACATTCCCTCATTTACACCATTCGTTTTACCCATCCTTGGAAGTCACGGTCTTCCTCTACGCGAGAGTTCATGAGTCAGTCGCGTACTTTTAAGACGGAGTGTCGTGTTGTCGATCCGATCCGTCCTCCAGGGCTGGGCAACCATCTTCCTTTAACCTTAAAGAGAGAGCAGAGTAGGGTGCACAGAAAAAGAACTTTCCTACCCATCCCATATTGTTTTAAAATAAAGCATGCAATACCCGTCCATAGTTTCAAAGACTTTATTTTGCAAATTCATTTCAGCATATGGATTAGGAGGGTGTGGTCGTATTTGGTCGGTCGTGGCAATGGCTAAAGTGCGTACAGCGGGGGTGTCGTTTGCAACAGTAAAAACATCGGAAAGTTTCATTCATTCATTTGTGAGAGACTAAAACGTCTATTAATTGGCTGGGGGTTCGGGGGCATATATTTTCATAATTTAGAAACATAAGCATAACAGTTGTAATCAGATTTCCTATATACATACCGTACGCATGTATCGTAAATGAGGTTTACATCAGTTATAAAAATATAATACATTGTATATTCGTAATCAATGTTTGTAACGGGGATCTTTTCATACTGTTCGTCGAGTGAGCTCTCCTTGTCTTTTCTAGCCAAGTGTACAAAGGATCACAAAAATCTCAGAACATCAAGTTTATATTAGTGCGAAGGAACACCACGAGGTGTTCGTAAGTTCCGATTGATACCAGCGCCATTTTGGGCGGGGCCGGCACAGTCCGGAAGCAGCATCAGGGGGAAATGTTTCCATTACTGGCAGTTTGGACCAGAGTCCTTTTCGGCAGTTCTAGAATTCACGCTAACAGAAGGTGTGGCAATGTCATGTTTGTTTCGTTGGCGATCGAAGCAGCCGTCCCTTACCGGAAACCTGCAAAGGCCGAAGGCTCCGCCGGGGACCTTTGTATGATCTTCAAGGCTGCGGAGATGCTGCCGGAGATGGGGGCTCGTGCTCCATGGGACAAATGTTTGAGTTGTATGGCTGGCCGAAGTTACTCTAGTGGCCGGGGCCCGCCTTCCAGCGGATCCAGACGCCATTTTGAGGCCCTACAGGGGCCACCCTCGTCGAGTTTGCAAGAATGGAAGAGACCCTTCGGAGTGAAAGGAAGAGGTCCCTGTTTTGTGAGAGCGGGACGTTCAGCTGGGGTGCAGCTGTGATGCCCCCACCTGGGGGGGCGAGGGAGACTCGTTCACATTGTCTCCTTCTCCCGGTGCACTCCATGCCGCTCCTTTTCATCGCCCTGCATGAAGGCCTCTCCACATCCGGTGTTCCCTAAGTGTCACCATTGTACGTTCGGTGCTGCGCAAATACTGGGGTGCCACCATTGTGTGTTCGGTGCTGCGCAAGTACTGGGGTGCCACCATGGTGTGTCCGGTGCTGTGGAAGTATGGGCACCATCGCCTGACTGGGGGTGTTCGGCGTCGGACTGGGGGCTGGGAAACCTCCTACCGGTGGAGGTGGGAGAGGCTCGTCCGCGTCGCCTCTCCCTCCCAGCCCAACTTGGACAAATTGTTGTGGAGGTACGTGCAGGACATCCCGCCGTCCAGGACTGCTGCGGCTGTGACAGAAGAGAAAAGGAAGAGATGCCTCGCTCTCCTCTTGACATGTGGCGGGACTACCTTAGTCTTTCCAGGCCCGTTGCGGCCGGCCAAGGAGACATGTGGCGGGACTACCTGCAAATGCCCAGGCTGCGGGCTCCTGCCTCTCCTCCGGCTCCCCCATACGTTAAGATTTCCTGACCAAGAGTTGGCGGCGGGGCTCGCCTTATATGGGTTGCCGTTGGTTGGGCGTAGCCGTAACCCTGCCCTATTTTGGAAGGTTCCAGAATGGGGGGGGGGCGAATGTTCTGTTTGACTTTCATTTTCTACAGTTTATCGTTATTATTCCTTGTTTGTTGTGTTAAATTAAAAGTTCAAGTTTATTAATGTTCTACGGATTTTGTTTTATCATTTCTTTCTTTCCAGGTTGCTTTTATGCTAAGTTTCTGCTAACAGGGGTCGAGTAACACGGAAACACGTGTAGAGGGGTGACGCAGATTTGTACATTTACATACGCACGAACTCAGACGGGGGGCAGTACAAGTACGACATACAAAGACCCAAGACAAATATAAAAACAGTTATCGGTCATAATTATCTCTTTCCGTCTGTAAGTTTTTAAACGAGGCTGGGTTCCCGTCTTGACATTGCCCGACCTAGGAGAACTTGATCATGCCGCTGAGATTTTCCTGGCGAAATCTGTGCCATCGGGCATAATCAAACGTGGTGGTTCTGTCTGGCCTGTCTATGTAAGTCGGGTTCTTCTCTGTCTCGCGCCTTTTCTCGTACTGTCGGTCTGTCGTTCCTGTCGGTCCTCTGCTCCTACTCACGCTCAGTAGAGTCGGGCATTGGGCTTTCCAGTGTCCGACATACCTACAAAAAGCGCATTGGTCTGACCCTAAGTCTGGTCGTCCTTGGTATAGTGTCGGGGGGTAAGTTGTGGGTAGCGGTGTCCTGGGGTTGTCCTGTCGGTATATTTCCCTACTTGGTTTATCCTCGTCTTTTCTCTGTCGTTTCGTAGCCTCTCTGCGCCACATACCGAGACTGTCGAGCATAATTGGCGTCGTCTTATTATTTCGAAGGGCTATTTCTAACGTTTCTATTTTATCAAGGTCAAAGGATCCTGCCAGTGGCCACTGTTTATCTTGGCTATCTTCGGTATACCTATGCCATAATTTATTATAAGCTATGGTGACTAACCCATAGTTTATGAACATGTCCTTATTAGGGGTGCCTTCTAGTGGAGCCATATGGTCCACCTCTAACACCCGGTCCGGGCTAAACAGGCTATTTATCAATGGGGAGAAGACAGACATGACGGCTCGTAACGAGGGACTAAAAAGTCAGCACTGCCTATCTTATCACTAGCTGCAAAGACTAGACAGAATATTTCTATTCTACGTTGTTTGCAGGTAGTGAATACCTCATGGATCAAAAAAATATATAAAACCAAACGACCAATAAATAACAATGGGGAGAATGAGTAGGTCCGCAAAGATCTGCGTTACCTACCCTTTTCACTATCTGCAAAAAGGATGGTCTCTTCCCTGCTTGCAGACAGAGAATCTCCAGGAAACAATAGTTTGTGAACAACAGTTCAGTTTCAAGCAATTATTGAGTGGGGGAGAAAAAGAATAAGCACGGCTGCTACCCTACTTATCCTCCACTGCTTGCAAAGGGAGAGAGAGCCTGTTGCTTCTCCGTTTGCAGACAGTGAATCTCTAAATAAAAATAAACAAGGCAATACTAGTATTTTGAACAATCAAACGATCAAAACAAATTTCGCAATTAGTCGTGGCAACACGACCTTACCCGGACCATGTGGACAGTTTCTTGTCTTCCGAATCCAGCGCCCGATCGTCCTCTTTTTCTCGTATTTCTCACGGCACTCCTGATGGTTCCCAGTCAGGACCGTAGATCACTCGAGAGAGGTCTGTTCGGAACTAGTGAAGTTCGGATGATCGGCTGCCAGACGAGGGTCTATTGGGCAAGAGCTCTCCCGATCGTTGCAGTCGTTCACTCTGTCGTCGGGACCTCTCCCACTGGATCCACGAGTCGCTGATGGGCCCCACGCTTGGGACGCCAATTGTAAAAACAGTTTCAATCGGGTCGGGGACAATCGATATTTGCCCGGCGGTATTGCCTCTGTGACCCTCTAGTCAGTTAAATCAATGAAGAGGCAGGCGCTGGAGACTGGAAGGCAGGAAACAAGGGTTTTTATTCTCTCCGGAGGAGAACACAACGAAACGGACAGAAGGTATCGTTCTGAGGTGCTCTAACTTACGTTTGAGGCCTGGCCCCTTATATACAGTGTTTTATGGTTTTTATTGCAGTTTACATATATGTGACAAAGCTTTGATATACGGAAAGACATACCCGGAATCCCCCTTTGGGGCCCGTTCCCATACACATTTACAGTTGAAATCCCCACCCTAATCACAACAAGTGATGAGCATCGCGCAGCTGGATAATCCGCCGAGTCACGGAATGTGGGGAGTGTGGTTGGGTCTCATGGGGTGGGGGCTTTGATCAACCCGGGGATTTCTTTGATGGGGGAAGCTTTCTATTGTACGGGGAGGGGCAAGGGTGGTATCGGCAGAGCTGGGTGTCGGCTTGGGAACGGGGAGGACAAAACGGGCACACGGGAAAAAAGGGGGTTTGCATCTAAGGGCCGGAGATCATGAAAGGAAAGCAGGGAGGTGTCGCGCTGGGAACAGGATGAGGGCCGGGGGCAGAGCAGCGCCGAAGAGGGGTTTATGACTCAAGGCAGGTGCAAGCAGGGGGTGGTCAGCGTGCAGGCTTAGCGAAGGCAAAGGGCTATGTCAGGGGCTAGCGGCATGCAAAAGGGTTTGTTCTGATCGGGGCATCTTAAAATGGCGGGCGCGCACGACAAAAGTGTGGCATCAGGGGAAGAGGCAAGATGGCGCAGATAATGTTCACCAAAACGCACTAATTTTCCACAGCTGTGTCTCTGTAAGGGAAAGCTAAAGAGGTTTGGCAGGTGGGACAGCAGGTTTGGATGACTGGACGGAACGCAGGCCTTGGCCGCAGGGGCGGTGGGTACAACGGCTGCTATCGCAAAACTACTGGGCTTACTTTGGGGATTGGATGGGTTGATGGGAAGGGACGCCTCGACCAAAGCCACAAAAGGAACGATTGTGAGTCGTGGGGCAGAATGGTCCAGAGCACAAGTGGTGGCCCTGCTCTCTGTAAAAGCTCTCATGAGTGGAATTAGCGGTGTCCCTAAACAGGCGAGTCCCATCAAAGGGCATGTTCAACAGGGAGGACTAGACATTGTCAGAGAACCCAGTTGATCGCAGCTATGCATGGAGTTAAATGGCAAAGCTGGAGCCTTTGGCCCACCCGATGGAATTGGTGGTGTCCAAGCCACAACAAACCCTGAATTTGGCAGCATAATGACCATCTTGAATTGCACTAGATAGCAAAGGGCGAAGGCCTTCAGGCACTCCAGGTTGAACTTGTACCACAGAATCCCAAAGGGCGTGTGGGTACTGTGTAAACAAACAGCTGGCATGAATAGATCTGAGGGGCAAGCTGGTGGAAGAAAAGACAAACTTAACAAATGTTTCCATTTGCTTAGATTCCCTATAATGGGGAGTGGTGATAAATGTGTGTGGATTAGAAAAACCTACACCACTAGGTGTTCCGGCCAAGGATGCTGCAAAAGAAAAGCCTATTCGCCAAGGCGATGGTGCCAGGCAATTTGTCTGTTGAGTGGGGTGCCAGAGCAGGGCTTGGCCCAAGCCCTCAATAAGGGATCTATCAGCATCTTGTTAAAGGGAAGTCAATCAATCAAAGAGTGTTTTTAAAGTGCATCACTATCACCCCATAGGGGTATCTGGGTGCTGAAGCTAATGCGTCTCCGTCGAAGGGGCATGTCTTGAGTTTCTTTCTGAAGCCCGCCAGGGAGGATGCTGTTCGGAGGTGGATTGGCAAGTCGTTCCAGGTCTTTGCGATGATGTAGGAGAAGGACCGACCACCCCTGTGGCTGTGATGTATGTGGGGGTGTGCATGAGGGCAAGCGACGAGTAGCGCAAGTGTCTTGTGGGAAGACACAATCTCAGACGATGGTTGATGTAGGATGGTTCTTGATCGTGTAAGGCTTTGTAGGCGTGCTTGAGGATCTTGAACTGGCATATTTTCTGGATGGGGAGCCAGTGGAGGTTTTTGGAGGTGGAGGGTGATGCGGGTCTGTTTGGGGAGGCCCAGGATAAGTCAGACTGCAATCTTCTGTATGATCTGGAGTCGTCTGAGGAGCTGGAGAAGATGCCTGCAAAGAGAGCATTGCCGAAGTTGAGGCAGTTGGTGATGAGGGCTTGTCTTTCTGGTGTTGACTGGGACCCGTCTGTAGATTCTGCGGAGCATGTGGAGGATGTGAAAGCAGGCAGAGGCGACTGCTTTGATGTGTTGTTTCATGTTCAGTTCGCTGCCTCGGTTGCGTGCATGGCCTCCCGTTGTGGGTGTTGGTCCAAGTTCTGCTGGCCACCAGCTGTGGTTCAAAACAGTGGTGTCCTTTCTGAAGATCAGTACTTGCGTATTGTCGGAGATGAGTTTGAGGCAGTTAGTCTTGGCGTGCAGAAGTTGGTTTTGGCATTGAAGGGTTCTTTGGTGATTGAGAGGATTAGTCTGTGTTGTTTGTGAAGCAGAATATGTTGAGGCTGTGTCTGATAACATCTGTGAGGGGGGACATGTTGGTGTTGAATAGGGGTTGATTGCGGTATGATCCTTGCGGTATGCCATATATGATGTCCTTGGGTTCGGAGGTTAAGGGAGGCAATCATATGCTCTGGTGCATCATGTGAGGAAGGAGGCGTTCCACTTGAGGGTGCTTTGCTGTATGCCGATGTTGTAGAGTCTGAGGGTGAGGGCGTGGTGGGAGACGGTGTTGAACGCAGCAGAGAGGTCGAGAAGAACCAGGGACACTTTTTCTCTGGGGTCGAGGAGAGTTCTGATGTTGTCTGTGGCAGCGGGATGTATGTCATTACCACGCATGCTTTTACAACGCAACTTTTACAATGCAAGTCGTTCTAACGACTTGCGTTGGGGGGTGCTGGATAGTGAATAGTTTAATTTACTTTTCCAACTCCAGTCCCCGTGGATAGTAGGGAAGGTTTTGGATAGTAAATTAACTATTCCCTATCCTAGAGCGCCCCCAGCTCAAGTCGTTGTAACGTCTTGTGTTGTAAAAGTTGCGTGGTAAAGGTACTGCGTTGTAAAAGCAATCAGCGTGGTCTCAGTGCTATGGTCGGCACGTAATCCTTATTGTGAGGCATCAAGAAGGTGGTTTTGTTTCTGGTAATTGGTTAGATATAGGTTGGTGGCTTTCTCAAGTACTTTGGCCAGGTAGGGGAGTAGGGAGATCGGTCGATACGTTTCTTAGATCGCTGTGGTCGGCGGAGGTTTTCTTTAGGAGGGGGTCTGACGGGTTTCCATTTGGCCGCAAAAGATGCTTTGGAGATGGAAGTGTTGATGATGCTGGTGAGTGTCATGGTGATGTGGTTGGTTCCGAGGTTAAATAGATGGTGGGGGCAGAGGTCGGTGGACACCCCAGAGTGTATTGAAGACATGATGGCCGAGGTGGTCTGGGTGGTGAGTGAAGACCAGGTGGTGATCATTCGGGTGCGCTGGGTAGCTGAGGAGATTGAGTTTGAGAGTGGAGGGTTGGGGGGCAAAATTGTTGTAGATGGTGGCAAGTTGTTTTGATATTTTGTTTTTGCTGGTTTCAGCTGGATAACTGTCGGCGCATTTGGTGATCCAAGCAGAGAAATTCTGGACGACCTGATCAAGCTTTGATTAAGCTTCCAGTTGGGTAGTGCTGGGGGCCTGAATCCACTGTGTCTCGGTTATCTTGCCCCAGTTGCTGTGGGGGGAGCTATGATGCTTAGCGATGGTGTGGTGAGCTTTCGGAGATTGTGAAGTGGACAATGGCGTGGTCGGTCCAGGTGGGCTCTGTGAAGTGGTTGAATTTGATTCTGTCGATGAAGATGGTTTTGAGTATGTGTCCAGCTTTGTGTGTTGGTTCAGTGACAAGTTGGGTGAAGCCAATTTTGTTCAGGTTTCCCAAGAGAGAGGTGGGGTTGGCGTTGTTGGTTTCATTGACATGAAAACTGAGGTCGCCAAGTAGGACATAGTGATGGGAGTCGATGGCTAGGGGGGTGATGAGGTTGGAGATGGCGCTGCAGAGGCCCGTCAGGGATCTGGGGGTTTGTGGACAAGGGTGCCTCCTAATGTGGTCTAGGCGTTTTTTCTGTCATTTGAAGTTGAGGTGTTGATTGAGAGGCGTGGGGTGGTGAATAGGATAATTTCCTTGAATATAATGGTGATGCTTCCGCCCTGTTTGTTGGAGTGGTCTTAGTGTAGCATCTTGTAGCAGTCAGGTGATACACTAGCAATGTCAGGGTTTGAGGAGGGGTTGAGCCATGTTTCAGTGATGAAGGCAATTTCGGGGGTATATAGGTTATGGTGTGCCAGGTTTCTGTGGCGTGTTTACAGAGGGAACAGATGTTAAACAGGATGCATTGGAGGGGTTTTGGGATATTCATGGTGGTCTGGGTGGAAGTGGTGCGGTGTCTGGTGCGGGCAGGTGGTTCAGTGTTGCAAGAGAAGAGGCAGGGGTGGCAGGCGAAGGGTCCTTCGGTCGATCGTGGGGAGCATGTGCAACAGCTGTTGTTTAGGTGTTCGAGGTCCAGTACCCAGAGCTCCTCGAACGCGTTTGCTGCGCTCCCACATAAGTAGCCATGGGGGGGCTGGCAGGGGGGCTGGGAACCGGTGGGAAGAAACAGCGGGAGCGCGAAATCTACCAAAACTGGGTATTAACCCCCACAAAAAAAGATTAGCTGAGGAACCAAATTAAAATTAAAGTTATCCTAGCAAGAGACTACCTTGGGACAAATAAAATAAATTTACCAGAAAACGGTATTGAAGGTGGTCAGCAGGAAGTGGGATCGAACTGCCAGCCTCGCGGGCAGAGACTCGGCACAGACAGGAGGAGCTAGGCTGCGGCACCGGAGGTAGTGGCTCACGAGACCCGGTGGTCAGGGGCTACTCATTGGGACCACGCAGCTGCCTTTATAAGGTGGTGAGATGGACTGGCAGGGAGGCAGGAGGGCATGGAAACATTGGGAAAAGACAGCCCACCTAAACTGGGTATCAACCCAACAGCAAAAGACTAGTTCAAGGAACCAAATAAAAATTAAAGTTAATTAGGGGCTCAGAAGATGTTTCCCCCAGTTGGAGGACTTCTGTCAGACCCTTAGTCTTAACCTTCAAGAAGGGGAGCTGGAGGTCAAGAACTTCAGCCACCCTACGCATTACCAATCAATCAATCAGTCAGGATTTATAAAGTGTGGCTATTCACTCGCTAGTGTATCCAGGCACTTGCATGTTCCAGAGGCTCATTC
Source organism: Lissotriton helveticus (assembly GCF_964261635.1). Classification (NCBI taxonomy): domain Eukaryota; kingdom Metazoa; phylum Chordata; class Amphibia; order Caudata; family Salamandridae; genus Lissotriton; species Lissotriton helveticus. The sequence goes on from NC_136065.1 coordinate 4,816,258, forward strand.
GAACTGCCAGGTCATAAGGACCCTTTGAAATTCCGGTGAGGTGATGGTCCAAAGTTGTGTGGAGAGGCTATTCCAGGTCTTTGCTGTAATGTGGGAGAAGGTGTGTCCTTCACTTCTGCTTCAGTAGATGTGGGAGTATGGGCAAGTAATAATCTTCTTGATGGTTGGTGGAAGGTCGAGGATGAGTCTGGCTGCAGCGTTCTGTATGGTTTGAAGTCTCAGTAGGATGTGTGCGTTGATTCCTACGTAGAGAGCGTTGCTGTAGTCTAATCAGCCACTTTAAGATCTTACGTAGCATGCATAGAGTGAGGAAGCAGGCAGAGGAGACAGTGTTGATATGCGATTTCATGGTGAGCTTGTTGTCAATGATGATTCCGAGGTTTCTGGCGTGGTTGGAGGGAGTGGGTGCAGGCCTAGGTCTGATGGGCACCGGAAACTGTTCCATGTGTTGCTGTTGTTGCCGAAGATCAGTACTTCCGTCTTGTCCGTGTTCAGCGGCAGCGGTTGTTATTCATCTAGTCGGCGACACTCGTCATGCATCTGTGGAGGCTGGCCTTGGTGGTGATGGGGTTGTCGGTGAGTGAGAGTTGGATGCCGCCTGCGTAGGAAATTATGTTGAAAATATGGGATGTGACGATGTTGCCCAGCGGGGTCATATATGCATTAAAGAACGTGGGGCTGAGGGATGAGCCCTGGAGGACACCGCAGGCGATATCCTTGGGTTCGGAGGTGAAAGGTGGGTGGTGGGTCATCTAGGTTCTTCCGGTGAGATAGGAGGTGATCCATCTGAGGGCATTTCCGTGGATGCAGATGTGGATTCTTTCAATCAGTGTGTGGTAGGATAGGGTGTAGAAGGTTGCAGAGATGTTGAGGAGGATTAGAGCTGCTGTTTCTCCTCAGTTGAGGAGGGTTCGAATGTCATCAGTGGCTGCAATCAGGGAGGTCTTGGTGCTGTGATTGCAGTGAAAGCAGTATTGGCAGGCGTCAAGTAGCTATTTCTGCTCCAGGTGTGTCATGAGTTGCTTGTTGATGATCTTTTCCAGTACCTTCGCTGGGAATGGAAGCAGGGAGATTGGCCTGTAGTTTTTCAGTTCGCTGGGGTCGTCAGAGGGTTTCTTCAGTAGTGGTCTGACTTTGGCCTGTTTCCAGGTGTCGGGATTCATTGCGGTGGTGATAGTGATGTTAAGCAGGGCTGTGAGTTCCTCGCTGATCCTTTGGTTTCCCAGACTGAAGATATGGTACGGGCATGGGTCTGTGGGAGCTCCTAAGTGGATGAAATTCATAGTGGAGGTGGTGTCCTGGGTAGAGAGGAGGTATCTGGTGGTCAGTACGTGGTTTGTGTCGATTGTGGTGATGGCGTATCTGTCTAGGAAGTCTGTAGATGTAGGGTGGGGTTTGAAGTTTCAGTATATGGTTGCGATCTCATCAGGGAAGAAGTCAGCGAGTTGTCACACAGCTCCGATGTGATATTGTTTTTGCTGGCAGCTGGGTTGGAGAATTCCTTAAGGATGCTGAAAATTCCCTTGGTGTTGTTGTTGTGGGTTTTGATGCATCTGGCTAGGGTTGTTGTCTTTGTTTCCCTCAGCAGGCGATGGTAGAGGTTGAGGAAGGTCTTGAAGGGTGTCTTGTTGGAGGTGCCCATGCTGGTGCACCATCTCCCCCCAACTGTTTGCTGTCTTGTTTCACTGTCCTGAGTTCTTGGGTGCACCAGTTGACTTTTTTTTGGAGGATTTTCTGGTTGGTGCTCCTGATATGGATGGTGCTGGCGGCACAATGGGTGATCCAGGCATTGAAGTTCTTAATTCTCTGTTCGAGATTTGTGGCGGTAGAGGATTTGGAGGTGCTGAGGGCGTGCGTCCAGATGGTCTCTGAAATGTGGTTCCACTTGCGGTGTGCGGCGCTGGTTATCTTAGGGGTGGCGGTGCAGGGGCTGGAGATGCTGAAATGGACAATGGAAACATTGGTCCATGTGAGTTCTGTGACATGGCTGTGTTTGACGTGATTATTGGAGCGGAAGATGGGGTCCAGCTTGTGTCCTGCGGTGTGAGTAGAGTCGTGGACATTCTCAGTTAGTCCAAGGCAGCTCATACTGTAGAGGAGATGTGCAGTGTTTGCGTTGGGGTCGTTGATTGTGAAATTTAGGTCCCCGAGGAAGATGTAGTAGTTGGTGTTTAAGGCTTGGGCCGCAATGAAGTCTGCAATGGAGTTGCAGAAGCTGGAGCACAGGTCCGGCGGTAGATATGCAGTGGTGTCACTGATAGTTGCCTTGTCGTCAGTGTGGAGCTTGAAATTGAGATGTTCCATGGGGGCGGTGGTGTTGTCGGTTATAGTGGTGCACTGCATGGTCTCTATGTGGATGATGGCTGCTTGGTGGTGCAGCTCTGGTGGGTGATACTATATCCGTCGGAGATCACTGTAGCAATGAGTGAAGTGCGGTGCAACATGGCAGCAGTGTTTTCTGGGCTGTCCGGTATTCAAGGGTCAGAGGGAAGCAGCGTCATATCTGCGGGTGGGTAGGGGTTAAGGGGTCCTGGCACTGGGCATGGTCCAGGCACAGATGGGTGCAGAAGAGCTTGCCTTGGGTGTGCCTTCGATGCAACAGAGGTGTGCCGTGCTGTGGCCTCCATTAAGTAGGTCCTGAGAAGAGAGAAGGACGCTGGGAGGTAGTAGGCGGGCTAGGTGGAAAAGTAGGTGTCAGGAGGGAGCAGGCAACCAAGGAGAGCAGCAATGAACGGGGGAAAAACAAGGAGAAAAGCAATATGAAAACGAGGGAAGAAAATTAGAAATGCAATAAGAAAATGAGAGAAAAACAAGGAGAAAAAGCAATAAGAAAATAAGGGAAACTGATTAACCAGGAGAAGAGCAGAAGCAAGAAGGATGCAGTAGCATGGAGAGAGCTGGGCCTGGTAAAAAGACCTGTCTCCAGGAAGCAAACTCATCACCTAGGTCAGTCATTATCTGATTCATTTCCAAAAAGGGAATGCAAAGAGTGTTGCTGAGCCTATGGGAACTTAACTGGGAGAAGCAATGCCTCGGGGATTGGGGTGCGACAAGGTCAGACAGGTGTTGATTTGGCATCAAAGAGGACAATTGGGCGCTTCTACAGTTAGGGAAGTTGGCATTGGTGTCACATGCCCATGGGTCATGGTGCCGGCAGTGGAGTATGAGGCTATACAAGTATGGAGAGGACAGCTGGTGCAGAGGGCGAACCTGCCAGTGGTATCTGTTAAAATGTAGTATGCCACATAGACAGATCATGTTGATTAATCAATGGAATGATAGTCAGGCTTCATGGGCTTGCACCGAAGGGGAGGTTGCCTTGAATTAATCACGGAGCTGCACTGAGGTATTTAGAGGCGAGGGCATATCCTTTTTCATTGATTAATTCAAGGCAACCTCCCCTTCGGTGCAAGCTCATGAAGCCTGACTATCATTCCAAGTAGTATACCAAATTGGTTGTTGAAACTACTTGGGGCTATGCTAACCCCATTTTTCCAGTCTTGCTTATTTTTGCAGGTTGGCTTTTGAAAGATTGGCATACAACATAGATAAACAAGTAATATATTTTGAGTGCAGTGGGGATCACACTAGGTCCTGACGAGTAAAGCAGTGGGGACTGCTTACGAAACATGTTGACCCAGTGGGGGGCATCGCATTACAGTATACCCCCTGCACATCCCCATTTTTAATGTTTCCAGCTAGGGAAGTGAATAACATTTGTTTTTTCCACTAGCCAGGGTATTTTTAATTTCTTTGTGTCTTTCACAGACCCTACCACTCTCACTCCTACAGTACACATAGCCTATTTTCACAATAACAGTGCTCCCACGTATCCGCCAGTTGCAGCACGCCCCCACCCCTTAGAGGAACGGGAAGACCCCTATGATGAAGTATGACACTATGGGATTCGTAGTGTGAGAGGGGTATTTTAAAAACACTTAGTGCTTTTCAATGACATTTCATGGATCACTATTACACTTTTTTCAGAATCACTAGAAAAACCAAAAAATATTTTTACTGGCCAATATATAGGGTAGAATCACATTGTTTATGAAAAGTTGAACAGGAGGTAGAGTCTATCTTTATACCTCTTTACTCCTCCCCCATTTATTATTTTTTCATTTGATCTCTGGTACCCCAGGTACACCTGATGTGGCTCTGTCACAGACATTTGTTTGTGACAGTCCCTACAGGGCTCATTTTAGGGTGTGACTTCCCCTGAACACAGTAGAAATTTCTTTTAAAATATGGAGGTAATTGTGAGAGTCAAGAGGAAGGACCAGATGCCCATCTGGAGGCACAGAAAGAAAGAAAGGAAGTGACATCAACGCACAAGAGTGGTGCCAATAAAGGTCGCACGTCATTTCCGGAGCAGACCAGCATCAGTACTGACGTACACACATCCATATGTGTACAGGAGCCCTTCATATTCTTGCCTTTATTTAAATAATATTACTAACGCATAACTAGAATGGAGCCTAGCCAGAATAAGACTTCCTTCAGTATTTTTAAATAATAATACCAATTGAAAGGGCTTAAAATCGAATTGATAATACATGCAATGTTTTAATTTTTTTATTTTTTCTTTATTTTGGGATGTTTGCTATCATTCTGATACATTAGATGATGTTACCATTTTTTTATATCAATAAGTCCTCCCTGTTAATGCCTCTGATTCATTCCTGTGCTCTTTTGAGCGTTGCATGTTTATATCTTCTCCTACATTTTGATAACATTTTAGACTCTGGTCATTTACATTCGTCTGGTTCGGAGATTCTTTACTCTGAATAGATGGTAATATGGTAGATTTAAAATAATTCCTTTTGGAAGGTGGCTTTGGGAATGCAGCAAAATCTTTCTCTTCATTTAATATTTAATGTGGCGGATCATCTGTTTCCCTATAAAGTTATGCTTACATCCAAATAGTATATGGTTCTTTTGAATATTAGAACAACGTTTTATTCTATCATGCACACTGTTTAAAGCTTCAGTGTTATTCTCCAACAATACTCTTCAACCACGCCAGGTTATGGACAAATCATCAACGAATTGTGGGTAAAGTTTAATTTTGTTTCACCAATTCTCACTATTTTGGGATGTGTTATTCCTCAAAATGAGGCGTAAAAATATTAGAGGCATAGACATATTAGCATTGGCTGAAACTGCCACATAACACATTGATGTTCTGGTTTATTGTAAGTAATACTTGCCCATTGCACAGAAGTATTGAAGGTATAAGATGAATTCATCGGTTGCGTTGTGCAATTAATCTTAGCTTCCAAATCCCTTGTTCTATGTAGGTAGTATCCCAATGCTTCCAAGCCTTCTGAATGTGGAAAAGTTGTGTATAATTAGGGCTCCTGGATATATGGTACTTATTTTTTAGACATTTCCTTCTGTTTTTATCCATATTTATTTTTTGCCAACTTTATCTGTATTTATCCATATTTATTTTGAGTTTTATTTAAAAATTAAGATGAAACTGGTAAATTTCCACATTTATTTAACCAATAAATATGCAGCCGTGCTTGAATACCTGCCAGGTTTCAGTGATATGAACACCCGCAGAAGATAAATCCATGCACTTATATGAAAATATGCACATTTCACTATCAGCCTTGTGCATATCTACTGCTGTTTAAGCCTCTTTACTGAAATTCCTCTTTTTAAGCCCCTTTACCTCTCAATCCACACAGTTATTAGCCTGGCAATCATAGCACAGAGTATTTAGAATCACTCAAAAAGCACACAATTACTTTTTTTTATCCACATTTAAAAATAAATAGACAAGAAAATAAATGGTTTTCTGTCTGTATTTATCTGTAAAAACCAGTAAAAACGGAAAACAGGAAGCCTTATGTATAATGAAGACGCATACAGTGCGCATAGCCGCAACTCTTCTGTATCTCCAACAGCCACCTTCGGCAACTTTGGTTAAAAAACTAGTTGCATCCTGTATGTGTGGTGAGGCCTCTCTTGCAGTTGTTTGTAAGAATGAGTGCACTTACTTTCCCACTGGTTGCTGAATTGACCTTATGCCAGCAACAACTGGTCTTAGTTGTTTATGTTTATTGGACAATAAGTATAACTCAGGTATCGTAGAGTGTTACAGAATGAGAAACAACTTTGTCGTAGCCGAGATCCAGTCACTTCTTTAGAGCAGTGTTCTGCAGTCCAGGCTTAAAGATCTGTGAGATCAGACTCTGGAGGTTGAGAGGTATTCCTCTCTCCTACATGATTTTTGAAGGGAGTGTCCATAATCGATATAGCATGCGGTTATTCAATATTAATGGTGATATTAATATTATTTACTAGGTTCTGTAAACATCTGACCCCCTTCAGAGTCAAATGTTATACTTAGTTTGTCGTGTAGCTAATCTTTCTCAGTTACATTTATACCATTGTTTTAAGTAGGTCCAAAACGTTATGTTAGGCCGGTGTGTCATTTGCATTTGAACTCTTTATATAGTTTGATCTCCCTTCTGTTCATGGATATTAGCAAAGTTCAATTTCAATCTGGAAATCCTCATGGATCTACAGAGTTGTATTCTTGTCTCATAAAGTGAGGAATCGTGTCATGGTATAAAGGAAGTATCCTTTTTCAATACTCTTTCCTGGAGTGGGGCCAACCAGTTCTGCGAAATAGAAATCACGTGTTTCTCGTCTTGCTCCTTAGTTCTCCTCTTTCTTCCTCGTCTGTGTTTTTTTGTTGCAGGTCTTATTTCTAAACAACGTACTCTTCTAGTACGATCAACCCTTGTTGGGTTTCCTTCTTCAGGTCACTATCCGTCATTCCCTCATTCTACATTTCCAATATCTTCTCTCTGCTCAGAATACTTCCCTCAGTGACCTGAACATTAACGGTATCTTCTGCTGTCACTCGTCTTACCTTTGGGCCACTTCTCCAAGGATACCTCTAGGTCTTGTTTCATCTTCGTGGCTTGTTTCAGTGCTACTTGATTCGGTATATTTTCGTTTCCTATAGTATTTATACCCTTTATAGACTATGTCTAACATGCATTATTAGGTGTCCCTTTTAGGTTTTTTGTTCTTCCTCATCTCTGTTTCTTTTTGAAACAACACAATGAGAGACTAGCCAAGATCCCATTCCATTCATCTACAAATCCTTTTTGGTCACTGCAAAACGTTGGTTTCTTGTTAATTCATAATCCTCTCATTACTCTTTGGATGTTATTGGCTAGAGTCGTAGCATGTAGACGTCTGTTAAATGTTTTCTCAGTTATGTTTCCATTTGTCTCAATTTAGGATAGGATAGGATGAGGATTTATAAAGCGCACTAAAACCCAAGGGTGCCAAGGAGCTGGGCGGTAGAGAAGAAGAGAGGAGAATGACGGGCTGCTGACTAAACTGAAAAAAAGCAGAGTCTTCTGCAGTTGTTTGAACACTGGAAACAATTCTACCTGGGAAATCGTGGAAGGTAGGGTATTCCAAAGCTTTGCGGCTGCCACCGAGAAGGAACATTCGCCCCATCTGGCTTTGCCGACACTAAGGGTGATCAATTTTCTCTGGGAGGAAGATCTCAGAGCCCTCCCAGGCATGTACCATTGAAACATGGGTTTCAGCTGCTGCGAACCTTTGTTCTGCAGGGCCTTGTGGATCGTGCACAGGGCTTTGAAAGAGATTCGCTTCTTAATAGGGATTCAGTGCAGAGAGCGAAGCCCCTCCTTTGCTGAGTGCCGTTTAGGGATATTAAGGATCAGCCTGGCAGCCGTGTTTGGTACAACCTGAAGCCTGTTTCATCTTAACCAATGACTCTGTGATGACTTCACTTAATATATCTTTTGACAGACAAAACGCCATTATCACGCTCTTCCGTACGACCAGAATTGAAGCTCTTTTTTCGGTTAGTTGTAGTGGCAAAAACCTTTAGCAGATAAGACGTGTGATTGGTGGTCTTTTAATATCGCAAAAAAGCTTATCTGGATATTGGATTTTACTTCTGTGCCCACAGCTGATAGATATGGGGAGCTTCATTGACCGACCGCCACAAACGGGGTGAAGTGAGGGTCGCAGAGATGCCGCTTAAGTACGTCTTGTTTAGCTGTGCATGTGGCCACTGATCTGAAGAGCAGAACCTTTAGATGTAACACAAGGAGACACTGATATGCCCGAGCCCTCAGTCATCATTCAGGGAGCTGTGAGTGGAGCGGGCGCCATTTTTAAAAACTGGGGCAGCCTTAGAAGGCACATAAAAATCCTTACTTGAGGGTAGTGAAGCCGCACAGACAAAGGCAGACATTCATAAGCCTGCCCGTGGGTAAAATACATAATTGTGAGAGCAATCACACAGACACGGGCATCGCTAAGTACTCACATAATACAAAGTCCATGATGTGCCTTTCCTCTGCAGGTGGTTGGGATCCCTTGTGTGATCTGAGGCATTATATAGAATTGCATCAGCATTAATCAAAGAAACATGGAGGTGCACAAATTATTGTAAACCTGTGTATATGGTTTTAAGAAAAGCTATCTGCGCAGTGTTACAGTATGGCGGAACAGTGGCACGCTGTAATTGGCAGAAGGGCAGCCGACACAACTGAAGCCAGTTCACCTGCCACTTCCTTGCCTAGCTGACTAGGGAAGCCATGGGGCATATTAGCAAGGAACCTTGTTAAAATTATCGTCATTTTATTGGTAGGAAACTGACGCTAAAACGCGGATAATGGGCTTGCTAATGTGCGTTATAGAATTCCAATAGAAGCCAGGTTAGATGTGCAGGACATCTAACCTGGGCTTCTATAGGAATTCTATAACGCATATTAACAAGCCCTTTATAGCCATTTTAGAGGCAGTTTACTGCCGATAAAACTGCGATAATTTTAAGGAGGTTCCTTGCTAATATGCCCCCATGTTTGTCTGGGCTTTGCAGAGCAGTAGACTTTTCCACACCGCTTACACCTCAGCCATTGTGCATCTTTTAAGTTATCTCTTCAGCTATTTAGACGGTACTTTTTAAAATCAGTATTATTCACCGAGAATATTGTTCCTTTAGTTGCTTTAGTGTACAGGGTGGAGGAAAATGTAACAAATGTCTTAGCCACACCATCCAAATGTGAGCATTTCACACATCACAGATCCCGCACTCCGCTTCTAACCTAGCCTAATGATCAAGACCGTCCCTGCTTTTCCCCCACACTTAACTCTCGAAAACCATTCAACCGGACTTTGCTTTGCAGATAGTAATACAAAGTGGCCGAGTGTTTGAATACAGGCCTTAGTGATGCACAATGATACATGTCAATGCACGTGCCGTTTCCATCCAGCGCAGCTTAGACTGAAGTGTGTCTTCGCCTCCCTGGTTACGGTCCGTTTTCTTTATCTTGGCTGAATAAGTGTTGTGTGCCCTCTTACAACAGCCTTTAGAGCAGGGGTCTTCAAACTGTGGGGCCCGACCCCCGGGGGGGGTCGTGGAGTGATAGAAAGTGGGTCCCACCTTCCAGGTCACACTTCGGTCTATTATTATTATTTCCAAAAAGGTGTCCTGGGGCTAATAACCATCTGCTGACTGAAATGGCAAATAAGAAACACACAGAGGGGGGAGGAGAACCAGCCAAAGGGGGTAACCCACAGGGTATAGTGCCAGGTTTTTATAGCTTTCTAAAGGATAATACATCAATGGTGGAGTGAAGCAAAGGTGGGTGAAAGTTCCACAACTGTGCGGCCTGCACCAAAACAGTGAGGCCGACTAGTCATGTTTTTTTGCAGTAGGGAACAATAAGAAGATTGGCACAGGCCGAGAGGAGCATACGGGTATGCCCAGTTAGGAGAGATGAAATGCTGAGAGTAGATGGGATGAGAGAGGACAGCATGGGAGCGAGAGAATTTCATTGAAGAGTTCAGGGATGAGGAGATATGTGAAGTGCTGAAGAAGTGCAGAAACGCAAGAGGAGAAGTGAGTGTGAGCGAAAGGTGAGGGCACAGAGGAGGGATACTGTTAAACAGTGAGAGAAGATAGCTGAGTGATGATCTGTGACATAAAAAGAGAATTTGGTACGATGTGGGTGAGGGACAACAGCGATGAGGAAAGAGAGGGAGTACTGAGATGGGTGCTGAGGTAATAGGGGAGAGGGACATTGGTTCAAGAAGGTGTGGAAGAACAAAGGGGAGATGTGAAAGATGAATGGTGGACTGGAGAGGTGTAAGATACAAATAGACAGAAATTTGAAGGAAGATACTTGAGGTGAATGAGAGGTGCTGAGGGGAGAGAGAGGTGATGTGTCCAGAGAGGCGATGAGATAAATTCGAGAGAAGAGGGCAGTGAAAAGACAGAATGGCAAGAGGTGATTAAACATGAAGTGAGAGGTTGAATGGGGAGAGTTCAGAAGTTGTAAAAAGGGGTGAAAGAAAATGGCCTGCAAAGTAATTGAGGGATCCAGGGTTGGAAGAGGAGAGAGGGATGGAAGGGAGGGGGTGAGAGGAAAGTGGCATGGGTAAACTGCTTAACTCTGCATAAGGCTGCCAGGGTTTTAAGGGACCCCTGCTTCTCCCGGCCAGGGCCAGGTGAGCTTCTAATGTGGCAGCACTTATTCCTGCAGAGTGGAAGGCCCTTCACAAAGGTTAATTAGACACCTTTCTGTTGTTTATTGCTGTATTTTCATTATAAACTGGTACTGATGAGATTAAATCTTTTTTCCTCAGTGTTACTGTGCGTAAAAATGTCAAAATAATGAAGCAATACTATCCCAAAATATGCGGCATCACATAGTATTATTTATTTTTTCTTACCATACAATTTAGTCGAGCCTGCCGCATAATTTGGTCCTCACCTGCCTCATAATTCCAGTAGCTCTGCCTATAGGTTTAGAATTGTTTGTCAGGAGGGGGTCCTTACGCCTGAAAATTTTGACTGGGGGGTCTCGGCAACCAAAAGTTTGAAGACCTCTGCTTTAGAGTATCCCAGGTGACTACAGACTGGACAGATGGTTGTTAGTCCAGCTCAAGTTCAGAAACAGTTTCTTCAAATATAGAACACATTTAATGTCATGAGGCAGAGACAGACCTTGGACATGTCCAGCTGGTGAGGGCTTTTCGACACCGGTGTTTGACAATCCCTGCACATCGAGCGGATGATAAGATGCAGCAACAGAAGACAAACTTGTGAAGGCTGTTGACAAGAGTGATGTGGAATCCCAAAAAATATACATAACTATGAAGAGTGTGGTGGGGAAATAATGTAAGACTTGTTTTATTGCAATGCCCTTATCACCAGGAATGAACCAGAACTACCTGCACTACATTCTTCAACGACTACATTACGTACATATCTGTAAAACCAAGTAGTGGTATTGATTTTGTGTCAATTCAAGCAGTTAAAATCCCTTCCAACAATTCCAAGCTCTTAAATTCCATCAAAACATCCAGAGAGACTTGGGGTATGTCCATGATGGGGCTGTTAACTAGACTTAAGATTAAGGGGCAGGATTAAGGGCGACAATGCAGTATCCCGGCTGATGAACATTAAATGTTTAAATACCGATTTGCAGCTTAAGCTGTATAATCCGTACCCACTATGGGCCAGTACTGAGATGTGATACTCAAGGCTGAAATTCCCAGAATCCCTGCTTGGAAGATGTGTATTGATGAGAACAGCTCCCAGGGCAGATCTAAGAAGGATTTATGCAGCAGTTAAAACACGAGTTGCTAAGCAACGTAATGGCAAAGAGCAGCAACAGGATCAATTGCCCGCGCAAAAGCTGCTTTGCGCTGTTTCGTCCAAACCGCTGTGCTCCAGTCCCCTGCTGATAGAAGTAAACTAAAAAACGGTGTTGGATCTAGCCCTGATCTTTTGACTGGGTGAGAGTATTCTGCTTAATTCAGAGACTCTGTCCCTCACCACCCCTTGTTGTAAATATTTTTGTCCACCCTAAGCGTGGAAGGGTATACTCAGACATGAGTCCCTTGCTCATTGCACCATCAGGATTCAAGCAAGCCGGGCCGAAGACGGCTGTAATGCCAGAAACCGGTCCCCGGAAGCTTGTTTCCTTCCCAGTGTAAGAATTGGCTTTTGTAGTTTGGTTTGCCCTGTTCCCATCATGCACTGGGACAGGAACAGACTAATTTGCATACAGCCAGGTTCTGAAACTGGGATGGTGCAATGAGCTAAAAAACGGTGTTGGATCTAGCCCTGATCTTTTGACTGGGTGAGAGTATTCTGCTTAATTCAGAGACTCTGTCCCTCACCACCCCTTGTTGTAAATATTTTTGTCCACCCTAAGCGTGGAAGGGTATACTCAGACATGAGTCCCTTGCTCATTGCACCATCAGGATTCAAGCAAGCTGGGCCGAAGACGGCTGTAATGCCAGAAACCGGTCCCCGGAAGCTTGTTTCCTTCCCAGTGTAAGAATTGGCTTTTGTAGTTTGGTTTGCCCTGTTCCCATCATGCACTGGGACAGGAACAGACTAATTTGCATACAGCGAGGTTCTGAAACTGGGATGGTGCAATGAGCTAAAAAACGGTGTTGGATCTAGCCCTGATCTTTTGACTGGGTGAGAGTATTCTGCTTAATTCAGAGACTCTGTCCCTCACCACCCCTTGTTGTAAATATTTTTGTCCACCCTAAGCGTGGAAGGGTATACTCAGACATGAGTCCCTTGCTCATTGCACCATCAGGATTCAAGCAAGCCGGGCCGAAGACGGCTGTAATGCCAGAAACCGGTCCCCGGAAGCTTGTTTCCTTCCCAGTGTAAGAATTGGCTTTTGTAGTTTGGTTTGCCCTGTTCACATCATGCACTGGGACAGGAACAGACTAATTTGCATACAGCCAGGTTCTGAAACTGGGATGGTGCAATGAGCTAAAAAACGGTGTTGGATCTAGCCCTGATCTTTTGACTGGGTGAGAGTATTCTGCTTAATTCAGAGACTCTGTCCCTCACCACCCCTTGTTGTAAATATTTTTGTCCACCCTAAGCGTGGAAGGGTATACTCAGACATGAGTCCCTTGCTCATTGCACCATCAGGATTCAAGCAAGCCGGGCCGAAGACGGCTGTAATGCCAGAAACCGGTCCCCGGAAGCTTGTTTCCTTCCCAGTGTAAGAATTGGCTTTTGTAGTTTGGTTTGCCCTGTTCCCATCATGCACTGGGACAGGAACAGACTAATTTGCATACAGCCAGGTTCTGAAACTGGGATGGTGCAATGAGCTAAAAAACGGTGTTGGATCTAGCCCTGATCTTTTGACTGGGTGAGAGTATTCTGCTTAATTCAGAGACTCTGTCCCTCACCACCCCTTGTTGTAAATATTTTTGTCCACCCTAAGCGTGGAAGGGTATACTCAGACATGAGTCCCTTGCTCATTGCACCATCAGGATTCAAGCAAGCCGGGCCGAAGACGGCTGTAATGCCAGAAACCGGTCCCCGGAAGCTTGTTTCCTTCCCAGTGTAAGAATTGGCTTTTGTAGTTTGGTTTGCCCTGTTCCCATCATGCACTGGGACAGGAACAGACTAATTTGCATACAGCCAGGTTCTGAAACTGGGATGGTGCAATGAGCTAAAAAACGGTGTTGGATCTAGCCCTGATCTTTTGACTGGGTGAGAGTATTCTGCTTAATTCAGAGACTCTGTCCCTCACCACCCCTTGTTGTAAATATTTTTGTCCACCCTAAGCGTGGAAGGGTATACTCAGACATGAGTCCCTTGCTCATTGCACCATCAGGATTCAAGCAAGCCGGGCCGAAGACGGCTGTAATGCCAGAAACCGGTCCCCGGAAGCTTGTTTCCTTCCCAGTGTAAGAATTGGCTTTTGTAGTTTGGTTTGCCCTGTTCCCATCATGCACTGGGACAGGAACAGACTAATTTGCATACAGCCAGGTTCTGAAACTGGGATGGTGCAATGAGCTAAAAAACGGTGTTGGATCTAGCCCTGATCTTTTGACTGGGTGAGAGTATTCTGCTTAATTCAGAGACTCTGTCCCTCATCACCCCTTGTTGTAAATATTTTTGTCCACCCTAAGCGTGGAAGGGTATACTCAGACATGAGTCCCTTGCTCATTGCACCATCAGGATTCAAGCAAGCCGGGCCGAAGACGGCTGTAATGCCAGAAACCGGTCCCCGGAAGCTTGTTTCCTTCCCAGTGTAAGAATTGGCTTTTGTAGTTTGGTTTGCCCTGTTCCCATCATGCACTGGGACAGGAACAGACTAATTTGCATACAGCCAGGTTCTGAAACTGGGATGGTGCAATGAGCTAAAAAACGGTGTTGGATCTAGCCCTGATCTTTTGACTGGGTGAGAGTATTCTGCTTAATTCAGAGACTCTGTCCCTCACCACCCCTTGTTGTAAATATTTTTTTTGTCCACCCTAAGCGTGGAAGGGTATACTCAGACATGAGTCCCTTGCTCATTGCACCATCAGGATTCAAGCAAGCCGGGCCAAAGACGGCTGTAATGCCAGAAACCGGTCCCCGGAAGCTTGTTTCCTTCCCAGTGTAAGAATTGGCTTTTGTAGTTTGGTTTGCCCTGTTCCCATCATGCACTGGGACAGGAACAGACTAATTTGCATACAGCCAGGTTCTGAAACTGGGATGGTGCAATGAGCTAAAAAACGGTGTTGGATCTAGCCCTGATCTTTTGACTGGGAGAGAGTATTCTGCTTAATTCAGAGACTCTGTCCCTCACCACCCCTTGTTGTAAATATTTTTGTCCACCCTAAGCGTGGAAGGGTATACTCAGACATGAGTCCCTTGCTCATTGCACCATCAGGATTCAAGCAAGCCGGGCCGAAGACGGCTGTAATGCCAGAAACCGGTCCCCGGAAGCTTGTTTCCTTCCCAGTGTAAGAATTGGCTTTTGTAGTTTGGTTTGCCCTGTTCCCATCATGCACTGGGACAGGAACAGACTAATTTGCATACAGCCAGGTTCTGAAACTGGGATGGTGCAATGAGCTAAAAAACGGTGTTGGATCTAGCCTTGAACTTTTGACTGGGTGAGAGTATTCTGCTTAATTCAGAGACTCTGTCCCTCACCACCCCTTGTTGTAAATATTTTTGTCCACCCTAAGCGTGGAAGGGTATACTCAGACATGAGTCCCTTGCTCATTGCACCATCAGGATTCAAGCAAGCCGGGCCGAAGACGGCTGTAATGCCAGAAACCGGTCCCCGGAAGCTTGTTTCCTTCCCAGTGTAAGAATTGGCTTTTGTAGTTTGGTTTGCCCTGTTCCCATCATGCACTGGGACAGGAACAGACTAATTTGCATACAGCCAGGTTCTGAAACTGGGATGGTGCAATGAGCTAAAAAACGGTGTTGGATCTAGCCCTGATCTTTTGACTGGGTGAGAGTATTCTGCTTAATTCAGAGACTCTGTCCCTCACCACCCCTTGTTGTAAATATTTTTGTCCACCCTAAGCGTGGAAGGGTATATGAGTCCCTTGCTCATTGCACCATCAGGATTCAAGCAAGCCGGGCCGAAGACGGCTGTAATGCCAGAAACCGGTCCCCGGAAGCTTGTTTCCTTCCCAGTGTAAGAATTGGCTTTTGTAGTTTGGTTTGCCCTGTTCCCATCATGCACTGGGACAGGAAAAGACTAATTTGCATACAGCCAGGTTCTGAAACTGGGATGGTGCAATGAGCTAAAAAACGGTGTTGGATCTAGCCCTGATCTTTTGACTGGGTGAGAGTATTCTGCTTAATTCAGAGACTCTGTCCCTCACCACCCCTTGTTGTAAATATTTTTGTCCACCCTAAGCGTGGAAGGGTATACTCAGACATGAGTCCCTTGCTCATTGCACCATCAGGATTCAAGCAAGCCGGGCCGAAGACGGCTGTAATGCCAGAAACCGGTCCCCGGAAGCTTGTTTCCTTCCCAGTGTAAGAATTGGCTTTTGTAGTTTGGTTTGCCCTGTTCCCATCATGCACTGGGACAGGAACAGACTAATTTGCATACAGCCAGGTTCTGAAACTGGGATGGTGCAATGAGCTAAAAAACGGTGTTGGATCTAGCCCTGATCTTTTGACTGGGTGAGAGTATTCTGCTTAATTCAGAGACTCTGTCCCTCACCACCCCTTGTTGTAAATATTTTTGTCCACCCTAAGCGTGGAAGGGTATACTCAGACATGAGTCCCTTGCTCAGTGCATTATCAGGATTCAAGCAAGCCGGGCCGAAGACGGCTGTAATGCCAGAAACCGGTCCCCGTAAGCTTGTTTCCTTCCCAGTGTAAGAATTGGCTTTTGTAGTTTGGTTTGCCCTGTTCCCATCATGCACTGGGACAGGAACAGACTAATTTGCATACAGCCAGGTTCTGAAACTGGGATGGTGCAATGAGCTAAAAAACGGGGTTGGATCTAGCCCTGATCTTTTGACTGGGTGAGAGTATTCTGCTTAATTCAGAGACTCTGTCCCTCACCACCCCTTGTTGTAAATATTTTTGTCCACCCTAAGCGTGGAAGGGTATACTCAGACATGAGTCCCTTGCTCATTGCACCATCAGGATTCAAGCAAGCCGGGCCGAAGACGGCTGTAATGCCAGAAACCGGTCCCCGGAAGCTTGTTTCCTTCCCAGTGTAAGAATTGGCTTTTGTAGTTTGGTTTGCCCTGTTCCCATCATGCACTGGGACAGGAACAGACTAATTTGCATACAGCCAGGTTCTGAAACTGGGATGGTGCAATGAGCTAAAAAACGGTGTTGGATTTAGCCCTGATCTTTTGACCGGGGGAGAGTATTCTGCTTAATTCAGAGACTCTGTCCCTCACCACCCCTTGTTGTAAATATTTTTGTCCACCCTAAGCGTGGAAGGGTATACTCAGACATGAGTCCCTTGCTCATTGCACCATCAGGATTCAAGCAAGCCGGGCCGAAGACGGCTGTAATGCCAGAAACCGGTCCCCGGAAGCTTGTTTCCTTCCCAGTGTAAGAATTGGCTTTTGTAGTTTGGTTTGCCCTGTTCTCATCATGCACTGGGACAGGAACAGACTAATTTGCATACAGCCAGGTTCTGAAACTGGGATGGTGCAATGAGCTAAAAAACGGTGTTGGATCTAGCCCTGATCTTTTGACTGGGTGAGAGTATTCTGCTTAATTCAGAGACTCTGTCCCTCACCACCCCTTGTTGTAAATATTTTTGTCCACCCTAAGCGTGGAAGGGTATACTCAGACATGAGTCCCTTGCTCATTGCACCATAAGGATTCAAGCAAGCCGGGCCGAAGACGGCTGTAATGCCAGAAACCGGTCCCCGGAAGCTTGTTTCCTTCCCAGTGTAAGAATTGGCTTTTGTAGTTTGGTTTGCCCTGTTCCCATCATGCACTGGGACAGGAACAGACTAATTTGCATACAGCCAGGTTCTGAAACTGGGATGGTGCAATGAGCTAAAAAACGGTGTTGGATCTAGCCCTGATCTTTTGACTGGGTGAGAGTATTCTGCTTAATTCAGAGACTCTGTCCCTCACCACCCCTTGTTGTAAATATTTTTGTCCACCCTAAGCGTGGAAGGGTATACTCAGACATGAGTCCCTTGCTCATTGCACCATCAGGATTCAAGCAAGCCGGGCCGAAGACGGCTGTAATGCCAGAAACCGGTCCCCGGAAGCTTGTTTCCTTCCCAGTGTAAGAATTGGCTTTTGTAGTTTGGTTTGCCCTGTTCCCATCATGCACTGGGACAGGAACAGACTAATTTGCATACAGCCAGGTTCTGAAACTGGGATGGTGCAATGAGCTAAAAAACGGTGTTGGATCTAGCCCTGATCTTTTGACTGGGTGAGAGTATTCTGCTTAATTCAGAGACTCTGTCCCTCACCACCCCTTGTTGTAAATATTTTTGTCCACCCTAAGCGTGGAAGGGTATACTCAGACATGAGTCCCTTGCTCATTGCACCATCAGGATTCAAGCAAGCCGGGCCGAAGACGGCTGTAATGCCAGAAACCGGTCCCCGGAAGCTTGTTTCCTTCCCAGTGTAAGAATTGGCTTTTGTAGTTTGGTTTGCCCTGTTCCCATCATGCACTGGGACAGGAACAGACTAATTTGCATACAGCCAGGTTCTGAAACTGGGATGGTGCAATGAGCTAAAAAACGGTGTTGGATCTAGCCCTGATCTTTTGACTGGGTGAGAGTATTCTGCTTAATTCAGAGACTCTGTCCCTCACCACCCCTTGTTGTAAATATTTTTGTCCACCCTAAGCGTGGAAGGGTATACTCAGACATGAGTCCCTTGCTCATTGCACCATCAGGATTCAAGCAAGCCGGGCCGAAGACGGCTGTAATGCCAGAAACCGGTCCCCGGAAGCTTGTTTCCTTCCCAGTGTAAGAATTGGCTTTTGTAGTTTGGTTTGCCCTGTTCCCATCATGCACTGGGACAGGAACAGACTAATTTGCATACAGCCAGGTTCTGAAACTGGGATGGTGCAATGAGCTAAAAAACGGTGTTGGATCTAGCTCTGATCTTTTGACTGGGTGAGAGTATTCTGCTTAATTCAGAGACTCTGTCCCTCACCACCCCTTGTTGTAAATATTTTTGTCCACCCTAAGCGTGGAAGGGTATACTCAGACATGAGTCCCTTGCTCATTGCACCATCAGGATTCAAGCAAGCCGGGCCGAAGACGGCTGTAATGCCAGAAACCGGTCCCCGGAAGCTTGTTTCCTTCCCAGTGTAAGAATTGGCTTTTGTAGTTTGGTTTGCCCTGTTCCCATCATGCACTGGGACAGGAACAGACTAATTTGCATACAGCCAGGTTCTGAAACTGGGATGGTGCAATGAGCTAAAAAACGGTGTTGGATCTAGCCCTGATCTTTTGACTGGGTGAGAGTATTCTGCTTAATTCAGAGACTCTGTCCCTCACCACCCCTTGTTGTAAATATTTTTGTCCACCCTAAGCGTGGAAGGGTATACTCAGACATGAGTCCCTTGCTCATTGCACCATCAGGATTCAAGCAAGCCGGGCCGAAGACGGCTGTAATGCCAGAAACCGGTCCCCGGAAGCTTGTTTCCTTCCCAGTGTAAGAATTGGCTTTTGTAGTTTGGTTTGCCCTGTTCCCATCATGCACTGGGACAGGAACAGACTAATTTGCATACAGCCAGGTTCTGAAACTGGGATGGTGCAATGAGCTAAAAAACGGTGTTGGATCTAGCCCTGATCTTTTGACTGGGTGAGAGTATTCTGCTTAATTCAGAGACTCTGTCCCTCACCACCCCTTGTTGTAAATATTTTTTTTGTCCACCCTAAGCGTGGAAGGGTATACTCAGACATGAGTCCCTTGCTCATTGCACCATCAGGATTCAAGCAAGCCGGGCCGAAGACGGCTGTAATGCCAGAAACCGGTCCCCGGAAGCTTGTTTCCTTCCCAGTGTAAGAATTGGCTTTTGTAGTTTGGTTTGCCCTGTTCCCATCATGCACTGGGACAGGAACAGACTAATTTGCATACAGCCAGGTTCTGAAACTGGGATGGTGCAATGAGCTAAAAAACGGTGTTGGATCTAGCCTTGATCTTTTGACTGGGTGAGAGTATTCTGCTTAATTCAGAGACTCTGTCCCTCACCACCCCTTGTTGTAAATATTTTTGTCCACCCTAAGCGTGGAAGGGTATACTCAGACATGAGTCCCTTGCTCATTGCACCATCAGGATTCAAGCAAGCCGGGCCGAAGACGGCTGTAATGCCAGAAACCGGTCCCCGGAAGCTTGTTTCCTTCCCAGTGTAAGAATTGGCTTTTGTAGTTTGGTTTGCCCTGTTCCCATCATGCACTGGGACAGGAACAGACTAATTTGCATACAGCCAGGTTCTGAAACTGGGATGGTGCAATGAGCTAAAAAACGGTCTTGGATCTAGCCTTGATCTTTTGACTGGGTGAGAGTATTCTGCTTAATTCAGAGACTCTGTCCCTCACCACCCCTTGTTGTAAATATTTTTTTTGTCCACCCTAAGCGTGGAAGGGTATACTCAGACATGAGTCCCTTGCTCATTGCACCATCAGGATTCAAGCAAGCCGGGCCGAAGACGGCTGTAATGCCAGAAACCGGTCCCCGGAAGCTTGTTTCCTTCCCAGTGTAAGAATTGGCTTTTGTAGTTTGGTTTGCCCTGTTCCCATCATGCACTGGGACAGGAACAGACTAATTTGCATACAGCCAGGTTCTGAAACTGGGATGGTGCAATGAGCTAAAAAACGGTGTTGGATCTAGCCCTGATCTTTTGACTGGGTGAGAGTATTCTGCTTAATTCAGAGACTCTGTCCCTCACCACCCCTTGTTGTAAATATTTTTGTCCACCCTAAGCGTGGAAGGGTATACTCAGACATGAGTCCCTTGCTCATTTCACCATCAGGATTCAAGCAAGCCGGGCCGAAGACGGCTGTAATGCCAGAAACCGGTCCCCGGAAGCTTGTTTCCTTCCCAGTGTAAGAATTGGCTTTTGTAGTTTGGTTTGCCCTGTTCCCATCATGCACTGGGACAGGAACAGACTAATTTGCATACAGCCAGGTTCTGAAACTGGGATGGTGCAATGAGCTAAAAAACGGTCTTGGATCTAGCCTTGATCTTTTGACTGGGTGAGAGTATTCTGCTTAATTCAGAGACTCTGTCCCTCACCACCCCTTGTTGTAAATATTTTTGTCCACCCTAAGCGTGGAAGGGTATACTCAGACATGAGTCCCTTGCTCATTGCACCATCAGGATTCAAGCAAGCCGGGCCGAAGACGGCTGTAATGCCAGAAACCGGTCCCCGGAAGCTTGTTTCCTTCCCAGTGTAAGAATTGGCTTTTGTAGTTTGGTTTGCCCTGTTCCCATCATGCACTGGGACAGGAACAGACTAATTTGCATACAGCCAGGTTCTGAAACTGGGATGGTGCAATGAGCTAAAAAACGGTGTTGGATCTAGCCCTGATCTTTTGACTGGGTGAGAGTATTCTGCTTAATTCAGAGACTCTGTCCCTCACCACCCCTTGTTGTAAATATTTTTGTCCACCCTAAGCGTGGAAGGGTATACTCAGACATGAGTCCCTTGCTCATTGCACCATCAGGATTCAAGCAAGCCGGGCCGAAGACGGCTGTAATGCCAGAAACCGGTCCCCGGAAGCTTGTTTCCTTCCCAGTGTAAGAATTGGCTTTTGTAGTTTGGTTTGCCCTGTTCCCATCATGCACTGGGACAGGAACAGACTAATTTGCATACAGCCAGGTTCTGAAACTGGGATGGTGCAATGAGCTAAAAAACGGTGTTGGATCTAGCCCTGATCTTTTGACTGGGTGAGAGTATTCTGCTTAATTCAGAGACTCTGTCCCTCACCACCCCTTGTTGTAAATATTTTTGTCCACCCTAAGCGTGGAAGGGTATACTCAGACATGAGTCCCTTGCTCATTGCACCATCAGGATTCAAGCAAGCCGGGCCGAAGACGGCTGTAATGCCAGAAACCGGTCCCCGGAAGCTTGTTTCCTTCCCAGTGTAAGAATTGGCTTTTGTAGTTTGGTTTGCCCTGTTCCCATCATGCACTGGGACAGGAACAGACTAATTTGCATACAGCCAGGTTCTGAAACTGGGATGGTGCAATGAGCTAAAAAACGGTGTTGGATCTAGCTCTGATCTTTTGACTGGGTGAGAGTATTCTGCTTAATTCAGAGACTCTGTCCCTCACCACCCCTTGTTGTAAATATTTTTGTCCACCCTAAGCGTGGAAGGGTATACTCAGACATGAGTCCCTTGCTCATTGCACCATCAGGATTCAAGCAAGCCGGGCCGAAGACGGCTGTAATGCCAGAAACCGGTCCCCGGAAGCTTGTTTCCTTCCCAGTGTAAGAATTGGCTTTTGTAGTTTGGTTTGCCCTGTTCCCATCATGCACTGGGACAGGAACAGACTAATTTGCATACAGCCAGGTTCTGAAACTGGGATGGTGCAATGAGCTAAAAAACGGTGTTGGATCTAGCCCTGATCTTTTGACTGGGTGAGAGTATTCTGCTTAATTCAGAGACTCTGTCCCTCACCACCCCTTGTTGTAAATATTTTTGTCCACCCTAAGCGTGGAAGGGTATACTCAGACATGAGTCCCTTGCTCATTGCACCATCAGGATTCAAGCAAGCCGGGCCGAAGACGGCTGTAATGCCAGAAACCGGTCCCCGGAAGCTTGTTTCCTTCCCAGTGTAAGAATTGGCTTTTGTAGTTTGGTTTGCCCTGTTCCCATCATGCACTGGGACAGGAACAGACTAATTTGCATACAGCCAGGTTCTGAAACTGGGATGGTGCAATGAGCTAAAAAACGGTGTTGGATCTAGCCCTGATCTTTTGACTGGGTGAGAGTATTCTGCTTAATTCAGAGACTCTGTCCCTCACCACCCCTTGTTGTAAATATTTTTTTTGTCCACCCTAAGCGTGGAAGGGTATACTCAGACATGAGTCCCTTGCTCATTGCACCATCAGGATTCAAGCAAGCCGGGCCGAAGACGGCTGTAATGCCAGAAACCGGTCCCCGGAAGCTTGTTTCCTTCCCAGTGTAAGAATTGGCTTTTGTAGTTTGGTTTGCCCTGTTCCCATCATGCACTGGGACAGGAACAGACTAATTTGCATACAGCCAGGTTCTGAAACTGGGATGGTGCAATGAGCTAAAAAACGGTGTTGGATCTAGCCTTGATCTTTTGACTGGGTGAGAGTATTCTGCTTAATTCAGAGACTCTGTCCCTCACCACCCCTTGTTGTAAATATTTTTGTCCACCCTAAGCGTGGAAGGGTATACTCAGACATGAGTCCCTTGCTCATTGCACCATCAGGATTCAAGCAAGCCGGGCCGAAGACGGCTGTAATGCCAGAAACCGGTCCCCGGAAGCTTGTTTCCTTCCCAGTGTAAGAATTGGCTTTTGTAGTTTGGTTTGCCCTGTTCCCATCATGCACTGGGACAGGAACAGACTAATTTGCATACAGCCAGGTTCTGAAACTGGGATGGTGCAATGAGCTAAAAAACGGTCTTGGATCTAGCCTTGATCTTTTGACTGGGTGAGAGTATTCTGCTTAATTCAGAGACTCTGTCCCTCACCACCCCTTGTTGTAAATATTTTTTTTGTCCACCCTAAGCGTGGAAGGGTATACTCAGACATGAGTCCCTTGCTCATTGCACCATCAGGATTCAAGCAAGCCGGGCCGAAGACGGCTGTAATGCCAGAAACCGGTCCCCGGAAGCTTGTTTCCTTCCCAGTGTAAGAATTGGCTTTTGTAGTTTGGTTTGCCCTGTTCCCATCATGCACTGGGACAGGAACAGACTAATTTGCATACAGCCAGGTTCTGAAACTGGGATGGTGCAATGAGCTAAAAAACGGTGTTGGATCTAGCCCTGATCTTTTGACTGGGTGAGAGTATTCTGCTTAATTCAGAGACTCTGTCCCTCACCACCCCTTGTTGTAAATATTTTTGTCCACCCTAAGCGTGGAAGGGTATACTCAGACATGAGTCCCTTGCTCATTGCACCATCAGGATTCAAGCAAGCCGGGCCGAAGACGGCTGTATTGCCAGAAACCGGTCCCCGGAAGCTTGTTTCCTTCCCAGTGTAAGAATTGGCTTTTGTAGTTTGGTTTGCCCTGTTCCCATCATGCACTGGGACAGGAACAGACTAATTTGCATACAGCCAGGTTCTGAAACTGGGATGGTGCAATGAGCTAAAAAACGGTCTTGGATCTAGCCTTGATCTTTTGACTGGGTGAGAGTATTCTGCTTAATTCAGAGACTCTGTCCCTCACCACCCCTTGTTGTAAATATTTTTGTCCACCCTAAGCGTGGAAGGGTATACTCAGACATGAGTCCCTTGCTCATTGCACCATCAGGATTCAAGCAAGCCGGGCCGAAGACGGCTGTAATGCCAGAAACCGGTCCCCGGAAGCTTGTTTCCTTCCCAGTGTAAGAATTGGCTTTTGTAGTTTGGTTTGCCCTGTTCCCATCATGCACTGGGACAGGAACAGACTAATTTGCATACAGCCAGGTTCTGAAACTGGGATGGTGCAATGAGCTAAAAAACGGTGTTGGATCCAGCCCTGATCTTTTGACTGGGTGAGAGTATTCTGCTTAATTCAGTGACTCTGTCCCTCACCACCCCTTGTTGTAAATATTTTTGTCCACCCTAAGCGTGGAAGGGTATACTCAGACATGAGTCCCTTGCTCATTGCACCATCAGGATTCAAGCAAGCCGGGCCGAAGACGGCTGTAATGCCAGAAACCGGTCCCCGGAAGCTTGTTTCCTTCCCAGTGTAAGAATTGGCTTTTGTAGTTTGGTTTGCCCTGTTCCCATCATGCACTGGGACAGGAACAGACTAATTTGCATACAGCCAGGTTCTGACACTGGGATGGTGCAATGAGCTAAAAAAACGGTGTTGGATCTAGCCCTGATCTTTTGACTGGGTGAGAGTATTCTGCTTAATTCAGAGACTCTGTCCCTCACCACCCCTTGTTGTAAATATTTTTGTCCACCCTAAGCGTGGAAGGGTATACTCAGACATGAGTCCCTTGCTCATTGCACCATCAGGATTCAAGCAAGCCGGGCCGAAGACGGCTGTAATGCCAGAAACCGGTCCCCGGAAGCTTGTTTCCTTCCCAGTGTAAGAATTGGCTTTTGTAGTTTGGTTTGCCCTGTTCCCATCATGCACTGGGACAGGAACAGACTAATTTGCATACAGCCAGGTTCTGAAACTGGGATGGTGCAATGAGCTAAAAAACGGTGTTGGATCTAGCTCTGATCTTTTGACTGGGTGAGAGTATTCTGCTTAATTCAGAGACTCTGTCCCTCACCACCCCTTGTTGTAAATATTTTTGTCCACCCTAAGCGTGGAAGGGTATACTCAGACATGAGTCCCTTGCTCATTGCACCATCAGGATTCAAGCAAGCCGGGCCGAAGACGGCTGTAATGCCAGAAACCGGTCCCCGGAAGCTTGTTTCCTTCCCAGTGTAAGAATTGGCTTTTGTAGTTTGGTTTGCCCTGTTCCCATCATGCACTGGGACAGGAACAGACTAATTTGCATACAGCCAGGTTCTGAAACTGGGATGGTGCAATGAGCTAAAAAACGGTGTTGGATCTAGCCCTGATCTTTTGACTGGGTGAGAGTATTCTGCTTAATTCAGAGACTCTGTCCCTCACCACCCCTTGTTGTAAATATTTTTGTCCACCCTAAGCGTGGAAGGGTATACTCAGACATGAGTCCCTTGCTCATTGCACCATCAGGATTCAAGCAAGCCGGGCCGAAGACGGCTGTAATGCCAGAAACCGGTCCCCGGAAGCTTGTTTCCTTCCCAGTGTAAGAATTGGCTTTTGTAGTTTGGTTTGCCCTGTTCCCATCATGCACTGGGACAGGAACAGACTAATTTGCATACAGCCAGGTTCTGAAACTGGGATGGTGCAATGAGCTAAAAAACGGTGTTGGATCTAGCCCTGATCTTTTGACTGGGTGAGAGTATTCTGCTTAATTCAGAGACTCTGTCCCTCACCACCCCTTGTTGTAAATATTTTTTTTGTCCACCCTAAGCGTGGAAGGGTATACTCAGACATGAGTCCCTTGCTCATTGCACCATCAGGATTCAAGCAAGCCGGGCCGAAGACGGCTGTAATGCCAGAAACCGGTCCCCGGAAGCTTGTTTCCTTCCCAGTGTAAGAATTGGCTTTTGTAGTTTGGTTTGCCCTGTTCCCATCATGCACTGGGACAGGAACAGACTAATTTGCATACAGCCAGGTTCTGAAACTGGGATGGTGCAATGAGCTAAAAAACGGTGTTGGATCTAGCCCTGATCTTTTGACCGGGTGAGAGTATTCTGCTTAATTCAGAGACTCTGTCCCTCACCACCCCTTGTTGTAAATATTTTTGTCCACCCTAAGCGTGGAAGGGTATACTCAGACATGAGTCCCTTGCTCATTGCACAATCAGGATTCAAGCAAGCCGGGCCGAAGACGGCTGTAATGCCAGAAACCGGTCCCCGGAAGCTTGTTTCCTTCCCAGTGTAAGAATTGGCTTTTGTAGTTTGGTTTGCCCTGTTCCCATCATGCACTGGGACAGGAACAGACTAATTTGCATACAGCCAGGTTCTGAAACTGGGATGGTGCAATGAGCTAAAAAACGGTGTTGGATCTAGCCTTGATCTTTTGACTGGGTGAGAGTATTCTGCTTAATTCAGAGACTCTGTCCCTCACCACCCCTTGTTGTAAATATTTTTGTCCACCCTAAGCGTGGAAGGGTATACTCAGACATGAGTCCCTTGCTCATTGCACCATCAGGATTCAAGCAAGCCGGGCCGAAGACGGCTGTAATGCCAGAAACCGGTCCCCGGAAGCTTGTTTCCTTCCCAGTGTAAGAATTGGCTTTTGTAGTTTGGTTTGCCCTGTTCCCATCATGCACTGGGACAGGAACAGACTAATTTGCATACAGCCAGGTTCTGAAACTGGGATGGTGCAATGAGCTAAAAAACGGTGTTGGATCTAGCCCTGATCTTTTGACTGGGTGAGAGTATTCTGCTTAATTCAGAGACTCTGTCCCTCACCACCCCTTGTTGTAAATATTTTTGTCCACCCTAAGCGTGGAAGGGTATACTCAGACATGAGTCCCTTGCTCATTGCACCATCAGGATTCAAGCAAGCCGGGCCGAAGACGGCTGTAATGCCAGAAATCGGTCCCCGGAAGCTTGTTTCCTTCCCAGTGTAAGAATTGGCTTTTGTAGTTTGGTTTGTCCTGTTCCCATCATGCACTGGGACAGGAACAGACTAATTTGCATACAGCCAGGTTCTGAAACTGGGATGGTGCAATGAGCTAAAAAACGGTGTTGGATCTAGCCCTGATCTTTTGACTGGGTGAGAGTATTCTGCTTAATTCAGAGACTCTGTCCCTCACCACCCCTTGTTGTAAATAGATAGAAGTAAACAGCCCGGGCGCGGTGGGGGACTTTGACCAATTTCCTTTATTGGGTTTAGTCACACAGCTCCGTCAGCACAACCCGATCCCAAACTGGCCAGGAATCAACTGACCAGCGCGGAACGCTAATTCAAACACAAAGGCATGTGGAATCTAACAGATGTCGGATTCCATATGACGAACACAACAAGCACAAGCAACAGCAAATTATAACGCAAATCTATGCAAGGGGGAAATGTCTGGTTTGGGCCAGCACCAAACCTTAGGTTTGATGCCCAACCAGATGTAATAAAGTAGCCTGATCTAGTTTTGATCCAAATTCTAACGCCCAACAAAAGCAGGCGCAAGCAAGGAGTTAAGCGGTGTACCTTCTTAAATACCTCCATGTGTGTTATATCCTCTTAAGTGTCTTTGAATGTAATCCAGCCCTGCTGTCTCCTGCTGCCCAGCCAGAGTGAGAGATGGTGACGGTATGCCTGGGTGCCTGTGTGGATGAGTGGCGACAGTTGGTGATGGGCTGAGCAGGTGGGAGGCTGCTCCTGATGGGGCCGGAGTAAGGGCTGGAGATGGCTGGCAACCAGAATAAGGACTAATGTGTTTACTACATGGAACTAATAAAGAAGACTACAAAACTCTACATGGCTACCTGTGTCAACTTGTGTGCAAGGGCACAACAATAATTTTATTTATTTATTTTCAAAGTTTTATATAGCGCGAACAAGATCTTTGCAGATATCAGAGCGCTTTACAGAACCGAGGGGTAAAGGGAGACAAGGGAGTGCTTAAACCAACTATTGGGTACAAAATAGTAGAGGGAAGTCAATGAGTAGCAAAATAGGATAGTGCTTCTACCCGAAAGGGCGCATCTGACATTTCTGACCGCTCTGCTGATGTCTACACGTAAAAGTTAGTAATAGAAGATGTAGCTCCATTACAAATCCTAGGCTAGAGATTAAAGCCTCCTTTGTGCCACAAGCCGAGGCTCAGCATGACGAAGAACAGGAAGATTTGGAGTGACCACCACTGTTGACATCATCAGCGAGTGACTCTTTCTAAATGTGGCGCTGCACCTCGTCTGTCCTTGCAGCACAGCAATTCTTCACTCAGCGCTCCCATGTGTGAAGGACAATAACTCCATTATGCACCATAGGTTAGACACAAATTTAAAGTAACAGAGTGTGACTACCAGGGGCAATACTACAAACATTGCCCTGCGGTGCTGCTGATGTGAGCCTGCTTCCTGCACTCCCGGGTCACTTTGGTATTACAGAAGGTGCCGCAGACGCTTGCACAGTCCCTCCTATAGTAAGGGTTGCGCCGGAAGGATCACAAGAAGGCACTTCCGCCTTTGCATGGGGCTGAACTCTAATCAAATGAGGAAACACCGTCTTTGCAGACATGGGGCACAGAGGTGGTCAGGGCTGTGCATGACAAGAGGCGGAGCATAGTCAACGTGTGAGGGGGCCACAGGGCTCCCTAGCCCCCTCCGCAGACAGATTCATTCACGCACCACATATGTCTTCCGAGGTGAAAGGTGAATCAACGACCTCAAAACATTGGTCCACCTTACACTAATGCGTTTTTTTTAATCACTGTCAAACCACTGTCGGGCACCAGAGCTCTCCACCAACATACACAGCACCACACGCAAACACCTGCCATGTAAACTCACATTCTCTGAAACAGAAAGAGAAAACGCTTTATTTAGTTGGTCAAATATTTACAGACATTAACGTGAATGTTTTAACGCCACAGCTCCCACGGTCCTGTAAATGCAGCCTTATCCAGGGTGACAGCCTGCAGGAAGCAGGAAATGTCCAGGAAGAGGTGTGACAGGCAGAACAACAAACTGCAGGAATGGAATAGAAGGACACAGAGGGAGGGAAAGGGCTTCACAGGTGGAATAAGAGCCCGCAGGAGGGGTAGAGACTGGAATGGACTTCTAACCTACCACAGGCAAGAAAAGGAGCCTTTTAAGGAATGGGGGGCCTAGGAGCAGGGTCGAGGATTCTTATGAAATAAAAGAGGGTTCACCACCTATTTCCAACTGCCCAGAACAACTGAAGGAGCCTCTGAGGTCACTGACAGGAAGCATCTGCTCATCACAGGAGTACAGAGATGGCAGAATTACAGGATTTCAGTCACATTCAACCCAAGTGTCTAAACGCCGCCACACCTTCCATTTATAGAACATCACAAATGAAGCCTATTTCACAAAAAGGAGACTTGTAGTTTTAGCTCAAAAACAAAATGGGTATATATCAAAATAATTCTGCATTACAAATCTTCACATAGAAAAAAAGATTCACTGTACAGTCCTCCAGGACTCTTCAGTGACCTACGAATGTGGCTCGAGATGCTACGGGAAATAAAATACAATGTCTATTTTTATTTAAACAAGGGAGTATTATTCATCACTTCAGAAAGAAAAAAATTGTTATATTAACATGTACCATAAATTAAATATTTCAGAATTATCAGAGATGAAATACACCTCTTGAAGAGAAGGCAGCATCAAATCCATCATCGCTTAAATAGACTGTGATGTCATCAGCAAAGCTCCAGTCTTATGACACCGCCATGTGTCCTGGTGGCTTTTAAAGACTCTTGCCACATGAGCGTTAGTTGAGGGGAGGAGAGAAGCTAACAAGTCACCTGCATGGACTGCACTCCATTCTGTTTAATGACCCCCTCCCCACAGGCCTGAGGAAGACCCAAGGAGTAATACACCAGAGCGAAACATCGTCCCTGTAACACAAGTACTTCACGAGAAATATGGGTCATACATGAGAACTTATCATCCCATGGGGAATTTGTTTGTACTCTCTCCCTTCCAAACCTTCCCACCACTTGTTACCCGATTAGGGGATGATTTGTCTTTAATTGTGCTCTTTGCTCCAGTCTGAATGCGTGTTTGCACAGAGAACTGCATTGTTTACAGTGAACACCAATTTATGCTTTTGCAGTATAACATCCTGTGAATAAATCAATTTAAACTTTCTTGGTGGTCATATGTCTTGGTTCTAAGCAAATCCTGAATAGCATGTGGGGTTCCTTGAAGCATAGATGCATCGGCAAAGCCAATGCGCCTGCCTTTAAATTGGTAGCACATGTCCGTGACACGTTGCTGATACCGCGTCTGCCACCTTGGAACAATGAACCAATGATAACGTATGCCACCACTATGGAAAGATGGCTGCACATACTTTAAAAGGCATTGGCAATTGGATGGCCATCTTTAGTAGTTTCTGCCATATATTGTCATTGGCTCACCATTCCATGCTGAATGCAAGACAGCGATGGTGTTGGAGTGATAAATAAAGGTTGGTTTCACTCATCATTGGGTATCTTTGTTACCATACTCTCAGGTATGGTGATGCGTCGCTTTGTCGCTCTGTCCTCAGCTTGTTCTATGTGCGGGGCTCCACTTTGATACCTTAAACCTCCTTCCAAGTATTCACTCCCCGGTGCAACCAGGCTCCACTCTTGTTGAGTCTCTGGGCTCACCGTTGCTCAATCTCAACTGATTCTTTCTTTGCTCAGTGGCCGCTCCCGTTTTCCAGGAAGCGCCGCTGGACTAGTCGCTGGTAGAGTCCATCCTTCTCCATCAGCTGCTGGTGAGTTCCTTCTTGCACTACCCGCCCCTCCTCCATCACGATGATGTGATCCGCATTCTCCACTGTCTTGAGTCGGTGAGCGATGATCAGCATGGTCAGCCCCGGGATCCGTGACAGAGCGTCCTGCACCTGGAAGAGAGGGATAGGCTTACAACTACATCTGGAAGAGAGGGAGAGGCTTACACCTGCACCTGGGAGAGAGGGAGAGACTTACACCTGCACCTGGAAGAGAGTGAGAGGCATACACCTACATCTGGAAGAGACTGGGAGACTTACACCTCCAGCTTGAAGAGAGTGAGAATCGTACACATGCATCTAGAAGGGAATGAGAGGCTTACACCTTCATCTGAAAGAGAGGGAAAGGCCTCACTCATGGATATGAATTCCCTATCAGATCTCGAAGTTGCCCATCTCCCTATCCCATTTATTAAATTAAATTAAATTAAATTAAATTAAATTAAATTAAATTTAGTTCTGCTTCTTCCTTGTTTCTGTACTTTTGGTCAGAATAATCTGTATTTTAGCTTCTGAATTTGAGACTCACATGATCGCTGGAATAGCTCATTTTAGGCTTTCCTGTAACCCTCCTAGAGAATGCCTCTGTAGCTAGTTTCTTCTACTTTGATATCCTCATTATGCTCACCTAGGAATACCTATTTAATGTGCAATCCTTGAATCACAGCTGTGAAGCTTCTGAATGACGGTTTGATAATTGTAGCTGCTATAAACAACAGATTTGACCTCTTCAATTAAAATTCTCTGTAAACTCTATGCCAACTCTAAGTGTTTCTCCCATGTACTGTCCAGGAACTTACACTTGCACTGTGGCAATAAAATTGATCGGGCAGTATACGTTGACTGAATTTAAGAGTACTATTTGGACATTGCATGTAACATGTAACGGGTTGGATATTTTCAGATAATGTCATCAAGGATTGCTGTAGGTATGTGATTCTAACACTAGAAATGGAGGTGCAAATGATGATGCCTGTAAGCTAAGAGATAGGGTGCAATAAAAGTCTTCAGCACTTTTTAAACATTTAGGAAGAGGCTTTAGAAGATGTGTAGGAGGCAGCTGGGCTGTGTCAAGACATGATTGGAACCCAAGCATTTTAATTATGTTTTATGTTTAATGAGGTTCACATTGTTGAACACATGATGGGATGCATCTGCTTAACTGTGAAGAATCTATCTACAGTGATGGACCATATGTATGCAGACTGACTAAATTTATAGAGGTGCAGTATGGTTGTCGCCATTTGTGGTTGTGTGCAAAACTAACAGTGAACTCCATATGTGCATTGACCTGTGTGATTACAGCCAGATGGTCTTCGTAGATGTCCCTCATCTTCCAAAGATGGATGAGACTATTGCCACGCATGCTCTGCCAGGCTATATTCTAAGATGTATCCACATAAGTGTATTATCTTGCCGTTTTGGTGGAGATGTAGGGGCAGATTTATGACGACTGGCTCATCCCTTCAAATCAGCAGGGATGCGCCAGGTAAGATGAATCATGCAAGTTTACCCTTGCGCCACCACAAATGTGCCGCATTTACTATGCGGCACATCGTGGCGCAAGGATAAACCGATGCGTGACGCATCTTCTGTCGTAAGGGTGGCGCATTGCTGGAGTCGTGTCCAGCAATACTCGTGGCCTGCCCATACATACCGTGGTGCCTCTCGCCTTACGCCTGCTTCAAGCAGGCGCAAGGTTTTGACGCAGCGGTGTCAGGAAAGTGACTGAGTGGAATCTTGTAGATTTCACTCAGGCACTTTACAGAGGCTTTACTGCGCCGTAACGCCCCCCCCCCCCGTGCTGGAACGCCCACATGAAACCTGACGCAGGTTTCATGTGGCGCAGGGCTTTACAACGTGACCCATCTCTATGCTCAGACATGAGTCCCTTGCTCACTGCACCATCAGGATTCAAGCAAGCCGGGCCGAAGACGGCTGTAATGCCAGAAACCGGTCCCCGGAAGCTTGTTTCCTTTCCAGTAAAGAATTGGCTTGGTAGTTTGGTCTGCCCTGTTCCCATGATGCACTGGGCCTGGGTCAGACTTATTTGCATGTAGCCAGGTTCTGAACTGGGATGGTGCAGTGAGCTAAAAAACGGTGATGGATCAAGCCCTGATCTTTTGACTGGGTATGAGTGTTCTGTTTAATTCAGATGCTCTGTCCATCACCACCCCCTTTTGAACCATCTCCCTATATGGCGCATGGTTTATGCCGCTGCTGCTTCACAAAAGTGACGCAACGGCAGCGCAAAAGTGGTGCAGGGGCTCTTAAATCTGTCCCGTAGTGTCTGTTTTTGTAACACATATTGGCATGTTTCAGTTTAGAAAAATACATTTTGGCTTGGTGTTGGAAGTCCTCATGAGGATTGGGTACACCTGTTTAAGGTAATTTAATGTAGTTCTGGCCTTTCAGGATAATATCTTGAGGTTCAACGAGAATCACAGACCATACTAAATATTAGGATGTAGCAACTGTTGGGTGTAAGTGACTAAAACACAAATGTGCTTTTGGAAACAAGGAAGCAGAATACCTGGTTATCATTGCTACAGAAGGACCCAAAGCCTCCATGCTAAAGGCAACTGGTGATTATTTTCAAGCCCCAGAAGAGAGGGGTTTATTCACTTGCTAAAGGGAGCCTTTACTAGATTAATGTGGAAGGGGAGAGATTTGTCTAAGGGACCGACCAAACTCATTCTTTCTCATATTTGTCAAATAGACCCTAATATTGGCCCATTTTACACGCCTTTGTCCAAGGAAAATCTCCATATTCAACTGTGACTGCTAGTGAAGGTGGCGTGTGCATGCTGTTATCACAAAAAAAGGAGCTAAGAAGAAGCTGTGGCACCTTACGTTCTCACGTTTGAAGGCTCCAGAAAGAATCAAACTCTCATGAGAAAAGATGTGAACTCGCATGTGGACTGTGCACATATGTAAGCCATCTCTTAAGGTACAAAAATGACATTGCAAACAGCCCATATCCATTTTTAGTGGCATACTTGTGCAAACAAGCAAACCCACTGTGAGCTTTGGCACACAACTGTGGAAATACTGCTGGTTCACAACAAGAAATCAGAGTGTATAACTATGTGGAAGATGGTTTGGAGAGAGAAGTGTTTAACCAGGATAAGGATTTAGGGGCAGATTTACAAGCCGCGTGCGTCACTTTTGCGTCACTTTTCCCATGTTAAAAGTGACGCAAAAGTGGCGCAAGGGGCTTGTAAATCTGCCCCTTAGAATATTTGGTGGAGCAAGTGAATCTTGAACAGAGTAAATCTGTTACTCAACAGGAATGGATGAAAGCTTTGCAATAGGATACATGAGACAACTGATTTTATTAGAAAGACGTGACCTGTGGCGAGATGTCTGGTATGGTACTAAATCTCTTGCAAAAGAGGCAGCAGAGAGGTAATTTAAAGATAGTAATTTACTTAGAGGAGAAACGTTTATTCTGCCAACAACCTTTAGAAGCAAGATGGGTGATCCAGTGTATGTGGACTATTTAAATATGGCCCTGAACATGAAGTCACTTAGGGAAATAGATTGGAGGCCAGGTATGAGTAAAGATTTTGAGATAAAGGTTAATATTTGTGGAGTGAGTAGGTCAGAGGCTAAAGGTCAAAAGTGTCTGTAAGCACCAATGCAGACAATGAATCCCACTCCTCCCCCAGTCAAGGGACAGGCATGGATTTCCTAGGGTCATCTTATGTTTCGACTACAATTTTGTTTTATGTTTGTGACTAATCCATGCCCTTAGGTCCTGACATAGTAAAGGGGAGTGCTGCAACATGCTTCTCCCTCTGTGGTCCGAGGGATGTACACAGACCTTGCTCCATGAAGGGGCAGGTTGCTCAAATTTGCCAACTTCTCACCTCAATGAAAGTGGGTGGGAACCAGATTGTGGGTCCTTGCACCCGGAGTGCTGCATTGGAGTCCTGCCTGAGACCACTGACCTCCATCTCATTATGGGTGTTCTTCAGAAGGCACTGTTGGTAGCATGCAGTGGTCGCCTGATCACTGCCCTCTTCCCAGGATGCCCACAGCTCTAATGTGCAGAGCGGAGGCTGTCCATCACAGACCGCTCCAAGAATGCAAACCAGTAACACCTGCCTCAACAGGTCGGTCACTTGTAATAGAGTCGCAAAGTCTTTATACGTTCAATTATGACTCACATGGAAGAGATGATGCTTTTTACACACCCCCCTTATCATTGCAATCTGCGAAGACTCACACATTGTACACCGTGACTTGCCAATCTCCAGTTGCACATCCTTTACTGTTGTGACTTGGACGTTGTGATGTAATTTGTACCATCCTCATGGTGAGGGCTAATAATGGTTGCAGAGTAGTGTCAGGTAATGTCTCTGTAGTGAATGGTTTGGAGGCACCTATGTGAATCTAGCACAATACCCCACATGTGACAGCAGGAATTGTTCAGGTTGAGAGGTTGTGAGGTCATCAAACTTAAAACCATGGGTGGTTCCCTAATACAAAAGCTGTGGCGTTGTTTACTCAGAAACAGAAGAGGTGGAAAGAGTATTACGCCTCGGCTAGTGGAAACTATAAGTATGTGTGGTGGACTGAGCTGAGTTAAGGGGATGACGTGGACGATGACGTGAGCCATTCCAAGGGGATACCGGGAGATCTTAAAGACTTAAAGGAGTGCCGTGTTTACCTTGTGCTCGGTGTCCACATCCAGGCAGCTGGAGGCCTCGTCCAGGATCAGCACCTGTGGGCGCCGGACCAGTGCTCGGGCGACGGCGATGCGCTGCTTCTGTCCCCTGGCCAGGAGACTTCCCTGCTCCCCAACATCTGCGCATCAGGGGTGAAAACAAGAGCTAGAGAATACAAATGAAGAATCAAGAAACCCAGAGCATGGACATGCAATCACACTAAACCTGGCAGGAGACTTCCCTGTTCCCCAACATCTGCGCAGCACGGATAACAATCAGGTGAAAAACCAAATGAAGAAACATATGGGCGTGTACTCACAATACTCACGTGGAGGGACCTGAACATGAGTGTGGGTAACAGCAGAATCACATGGAAGGATGTGTGCTTTTGTTTTATTTTTTTTATATACAATTAAGTAATGAATACAGCACTGATCTAGCAAAAAGATGCAGCCGGGCACTGTACGTACTGTTGGGTTTGTTGTTAACATTGGACATTGAATGCATTAGGACCTATAATGTATACACTGGCTGTGTCTTGACCACTTCTGCAATAGGCAGACAGTGAGTTGGTACAAAGGTGGATTCCACCAACAAACAGTGGTCAGGGTCTTCTGAAGCCGCGTGGCGCTCCATCGGAGCTACAGACCACAGGGATTCATAATCTGAGTATTTGTAAAGGGCACATTCACATCAAGGGGTTTCTTAGCTCTACGAAATATTTATATTTACCAAGATCAATTGTACCCATTTTGGGATATGAATCTGTGTCCATGGGGTCAAACACAGACTCATGCCGTGGGTGCAACAGTCCACTGAGCTGTCGGCCAGCGCTGACCTCAAACACATACCTGAAACCTATGCCCCCCACTTCTGTTGTGCTGTAGGGTCCCCCACCAGGACTGCCTTCTCCTCTTTTGTATCAAAGGTGTGCCTGCAGTGCATGCAATGAACATGATGCATACAGTGTGCATCACTAGCTGACCAAGGCACAGAGCCCCCTCGCCAACCTTCATTCCTTGTCTGTCCAAGCTCATAAGAAACCTACGCTGTCTTGGCTTTAAGTGCTGAGGGTCCCTTCATAGAAGGGTGGAATGAGAAACCTGGTGGGTATAAAAGCACCAGACTGAAGACACTTTAAGAAATCTATGGGTTTAACTTTGGTCTCTTTCTAAAGGAATTTGTGTCTTTTTGGTGAACACAATTGTCCCTACTGCTCACAGCTGCACATAGTTGTGGCTAACAGAAGTAGTCACATTTCCTCTCCCTATTGTTGTTTCCATGAGGAGGACCCAAGTTAACCGCTTCCACGCTCATGACGAGCTCAGCCCGCCATGCAGCACGGTGGCGCTGTGCTGATGACAAGCTGAGCTCGTCATAAAATGTAAATGCAGTGCTTATATAGCGCACGTATCATCCCCGAAAGGGTCTCAAGGTGCTGTACACATACCGCTGTGGAACCCTTCCTGGCCTTTCCCTGTGAAGTGCCCCTCTTGGGCACCCCCAAGGTGAAGCCAGGTTTCCCAGTGCTGTTGGGGCCGTTGTGGAGATTAAGCAAGCTATTGCCCAGAGTGTCAGAGTGGAACCCATGATTAGAGGAGGCACCGAGGTGAGAATTATCAGGTCCGAGGAAATTGAGCCCAAGACCCGCCGAGGCAGGAATTGAACCCTGGTCCGGGCCAGACCTCTGCATCAGGATCTGCCGCTCTAACCATTGAGCCACACTTCTCCATGACCATTACGGAACGCCCACGCGGGGATAATTCCCCTGCTGTGCTGGGCGTTCCATTGGAACGGGCGTAGTCCGGGCGTAGTCCGGGCGTAGTCTTGACGAGCTCAGCTCGTCATCAGCACAGCGCCACCGTGCTGCATGAAGAGCCGAGCTCGTCATGAGCACCGCGGCGCCGCGTGCGGGCCCCCTCCCCCCACGCTGCAGGGGAATTAGGTGTCTGCCAGTTTACTGGTGTTACAGAGGCAACAGGTCGACAAAAAGGCCTAGCTTTGAGTTACCTGTTTCAGAGATGGGTGTTCTTTCATGACGCTTGGACATTCCACCTGGCAGGATATTTTAACAAGGGCTAATCTGTCCCAGACAGCCAGTGGGAGATGCTTTCATCTGCCTGATAGACATTTGTCTAAGTCCTGGAGAAAGTTATGGTCATAAAGTTCTGACAAGTCTTCCATTGCACAGGACCCTTTTAGAGCATCTGGTATACCCAGGCAGAAGACTTTCGGGGCACAGACAATAGTAACCATATGCTAAAAAGAAAAGGATTTAAACTAATGTATAAATATTTATCTGTAAGAATAAAAACTCTTAGACAAAATTAAAAAAAATATGAATTTGTTTACAAAATTACATAATAGTTTTGGTCTTTTTTTGGTTATTTTATAATTTAGCATATGGTTACTATTGTCTGATTAGTGTTCACCTAAAATTAGTTGGCTCATATATTAGATGCTTGCTATAAACTTGTTACCTAAAAGCTTATTCCACCACCCCATGTTTCCTATCTAATCTTAATTCAAGGCCCTCCCCAGTCCCTTCAGTGCCCCTCTATTCCACCCCCACCCATCTGGCGCTGTGCCTCAGCTCTCAGCTTTAAACCATGTGTTCCCCTCAGTGCCCCCCTCATGCCACCTCCACCCACCTCATGCTTATTCTATCCTCTTTGCTGTGCTCTTTTTCTCAACTGTTCCCTTCAGTGCCACCCTCAGGTTCCCCCTTTTCTCCTTCTTTACTTCACCCATTCTCCCACATTGGCTTTAACTGTATGCAGTCTCCCACCCACTCCCATGAACACCATTCCATCTCAACCAACACCCATTCTTTGCTTCACCCATTCCCCCATATTTGCTTCAGCTGTACACAGTCTCCCACCCATTTCCATCAATACCCCTCAATTCCATCCAACACCCATTCTTTGCTTCACCCCTTCTCCCGCCTGATGTCTTCAGACCCTCATGCCACATCTCACCCATCTCATATGTCCTCTCCATCTTCTGGATGAACTGGTTGGCGTCGGCTATATCTGCAGCTTGCTTGACCTCTGACATTGAGGCATTCTGAAGGCCGTAAGTGATGTTGTCTTTGATTGACCCAGTGAAGAGGACGGGCTCCTGCCCCGCCAGCGAGATCTGGGACGACAAAAAAGAGAAGAATATGAATGTGATAGCATCTTTATGAGACGTGTCAACGTTTGACGCTTGTAGAACTCAAGGCACAATACAAGCCCTGTGCATTATCTTGTTAATATTAATAAAGTTGATGTCAATATGAATAACAATACATTCATGTATAAGAACAAAATTCTCCCATCATGAACTCCACATCAACCCCGACTCTGAAATACATAGTTAGGCAGGCCAAGAACCCTATGACCGAGGTACCGGATTGACAATTCACAGGTGGGGTGGCACGTAGTAGGCAGACAGACTGCATGAACAGGAAACCCCTGAGCAATCCCACAGAATAATGCAGTGACACCGCAATGGTCCGGGGAGAAGAGCCTCAATAAAGCACACAGGGCCGGAGGGTATGCCCGTTCCCAAAGCACAATAAAGTAAAATGCCACATAATGTAACCAAAAGGGGGTGGTGATGGACGGAGCATCTGAACCAATCAAACACTCACACCCAGTCAACAGATCTGGGTTTAATCCATCACCGTTCTTTAGCCCACTCTGCCACACCAGTTCAGACATGGCCATATGCAAATCAGTCTGACCCTGTGCCTCATGGGAACAGTCCAGCCCGAACTGCCAAGCCATGCCTTCCCTGGACTAGAATCAAGCTTCCTAGGACCGGTTTCTGGCATTTCAGCCGTCTTCAGCCCGGCTTGCTTGAATCCAGTGGCAAAGTGAGCAAGGGACTCACGTCTGAGCATATCCTGCCAAATTATGGCGAACAAAGCGGTACAAAAGGGGGTGGTGATGGACGTAGCATCTGAACCATTCAAACACTCACACCCAGTTAACAGATCTGGGTTGAATCCATCACCGTTCTTTAGCCCACTCTGCCACCCCAGTTCAGACATGGCTATATGCAAATCAGTCTGACCCTGTGCCTCATGGGAACAGTCCAGCCCGAACTGCCAAGCCATGCCTTCCCTGGACCGGAATCAAGCTTCCTAGGACCGGTTTCTGGCATTTCAGCCGTCTTCAGCCCGGCTTGCTTGAATCCAGTGGCAAAGTGAGCAAGGGACTCACGTCTGAACATACCCTGCCAACTTATGCCAACTTTCAGCATAGGCAGGGCAAAAGAACAATAAGTGTAGGTCATTTTCTTGTGTATCAAGTTGGCATAATGCACAGCACTCCGTGTTACTCTCGCCTGTTTTTTGGCCCCATTTCGATGTGTTCAAGTTGGTTTGCAGAACACCATAAGGAAATTTCATATACAGTGATTTTGCCAACTTGGGCTGCACTTCATCCAGAAATAGCTCGAAGTTCGGGGTAGGTTTCATAAGGAGAAACTGGGCCATTAATCTACCAGTGGCTGTGCTATGAGACACATTGTTTTGGGTATACGCCCAAAAGGTAGTTTTCAGTATTTTCTTAGTAACTGGTGTCAATAGGCTGGGTTCTTCCCAAAAAATGCTTCTGCCCAAGTTCACACAAAAAACAGTAATAGACATGCTTAATCCACTGAAGGCTAGAGCCTGGGTCAAACTTTAAAGTTTCTTCTAGCCCTTCTTTGTAGTGGGCTAGTTCGGTTGTTAACCACAGTCGCACCCAGAACAATAATGGTCTTAACATGGCTTGATGATCGATACGTTGCGGGGCAGATTTACAAGCCTCCTGTGCCACCAGTACGTCACTTTTCTTGATGTACTGGTGGCGCAGGGGGTCCTCTGTATTTACAAGGAGAGGAAAAGCCACCCTACGCGACTTTTCCTTTCCTTGTAAATACGGCCCGTCACATGCAGCACTTTGCGTGGAAGGGGCGTTCCATGGGTGTTGCTGTGGGTGTTCCCACGCTACAACCATGTAACATGACACATCTCCAGATTTATGAGAAATTGTAAATCTGGAGATGCGTCTGAATGCTACGCCACCCTAGAGGTGGGGTAGCGAGGCGCAATGAGAGAGCCGTTTGCATGCAGCAGAATCCCCACTCCTTGTCATTTTATTGCATAAGTAGAGCACTGTCCTATTTCACCTTAGAGTTCATGGCTGTTATAGGGGCATCAGTCTGAGTAGTCATATAGAGGGTTGTCACCAACTTTCTAGGTGTCTGGCGGTTATTAATGTTTCCAGTAGTTAGAAAGAAGGTGGTTCTAATGGGAAGCGAGGTATATTAGCGTCAAGTGTGGCCGTGATGCGGAAGTAAGGCTTGATCTGTCTGGGTCAGGTTCAGTACAGGCGCAGACTGACCCCAAGAAGCCTTGGTTCCTGGTAGGACATATGCTGGCCAGCCCGGATGTATGACGGTACAACGCGTACCGTTTCAACGCGTGCCTTTACAACGTGTCTTTAACAACGCAAGTCGTTACAACGACTTGCGTTGTTGGGCGCGGATAGTGAATAGTATAATGGATCTGGACCTAGCCATTCTAACGGAAACGTGGCTTACTGAAGCCTCCACCCCGATTATGGACATACTAGTCCCCCCCAATTATCACATCATTAGGCTTCAACATCGTGAAAGAGCTCTCCAACCCCAACGCCGGAAACAACGACATCACCCCGTCGCAAGACCTCTGCAACTCCCTCGCGTCCTACTTCCACAACAAGATCACGGACATACACAACAGCTTCAACAACCAACCAACGCAAGCCACAACCGCAACGACGCCACCATCCACCACCCTCCGCACCTGGACCCCGATCAGCACCGAAGACACCATCCGCACCATGAACTCCATCCATTCCGGATCTCCGACTGACCCCTGCCCTCACCACGTCTTCAACAAGGCCGACGCTGTCCTCGCACCCCACCTGCGGGACATCATCAACACCTCCTTCGACTCCGCCACCTTCCCTGAGAGCTGGAAGCACGCCGAAATCAGCGCTCTCCTCAAGAAACCCACAGCAGACCCCACCGACCTCAAGAACTACCGTCCCATCTCGCTCCTCCCGTTCCCGGCCAAAGTCATCGAGAAGACCGTCAACAAACAGCTGGCCGCCTTCCTCGAGACGAATGGATCCCTCGACCCCTCACAGTCCGGCTTCCGAGCGAACCACAGCACGGAGACCGCACTCATCGCCGCCACCGACGACCTTCGAACTCTGATGGACAACGGAGAAACAGCGGCCCTCATCCTCCTGGACCTCTCCGCGGCTTTCGACACTGTCTGCCACCGCACCCTAGTACAGCGCCTCAGCAACATCGGAATCCAGGAGAAGGCACTGGAATGGATCACCTCCTTCCTCGACGGAAGAACACAAAGAGTCCGCCTACCACCGTACAAGTCAGAGGCCACCAAAGTCATCTGCGGCGTACCCCAAGGATCCTCGCTGAGCCCAACCCTCTTCAACATCTACATGAGCCCCCTCGCGGCCATCGCACGCCAACACAACCTGAACATCATCTCCTACGCCGACGACACCCAGCTGATCCTCTCCCTGACCAACGACCCCGCCACCGCCAGAGCCAACCTGCACGAAGGGATGAGAGACGTAGCCGAATGGATGACGACCAGCCGCCTGAAACTGAACTCAGACAAGACGGAGGTCCTCATCCTGGGCTCCACGCCCTCCGCCTGGGACGACTCCTGGTGGCCCCCCGCCCTGGGCACCGCACCCAAACCGACGGACCACGCACGCAACCTGGGCTTCATCCTGGACTCCTCCCTCTCCATGACCAGACAAGTCAACGCCGTCTCCTCGTCATGCTTCAACATCCTGCGCATGCTACGTAAGATCTTCCGGTGGATCCCCACCGAGACGAGGAAGACGGTCACCCAAGCCCTCGTCACCAGCCGACTGGACTACGGCAACACCCTCTACGCCGGAACCACGGCCAAACTCCAGAAGAGACTCCAGCGGATCCAGAACGCCTCGGCGAGACTCATCCTCGACATCCCCCGACGCAGCCACATCACCGGACACCTGAGAGATCTGCACTGGCTCCCGGTCAACAAGAGAATCACCTTCCGGCTCCTCACCCACGCGCACAAAGCCCTACACGACCAAGGCCCGAGCTACCTCAACAACCGGATCAGCTTCTACACTCCCAAGCGCCTCCTCAGATCAACCAACCACGCCCTCGCCGCCGTCCCCCGCATCCGAAGAGCGACAACAGGAGGAAGATCCTTCTCCTACCTGGCCGCCAAGACCTGGAACTCACTTCCGACCAATCTGCGCCTGACCCAAGACCACCTCTCCTTCAGGAAGAAGCTCAAGACCTGGCTGTTCGAGCAGTAGCGGCACCCCCCCCCCCCCTCCCAGCGCCTTGAGACCCTACGGGTGAGTAGTGCGCTCTACAAATGACCTGATTGATTGATTGATTGGACAGGTCTCCTGGCAAGACGGGCGGGGGAATTGCATGCATTTTTAGGAGCAACCTCTCCGTTACTAAAATCACCCCCCCTCCCTCTCCTCAAGTGAACTCCTCTGCCTCGACATCACCAGCGAGGGCAAACAAGCTTGTGCCTTACATCTCATCTATCACCCGCCTGGTGACAATCTCATATTCACCCAACAACTCATGGACATGATCACTTCCAATGCCGGTCGGCAGACAACCCAAATCTACCTGGGTGACTTCAATCTCCACTGGAACGATCAGAAAGACACAGTGGTGAATAGTCTCAAAACTTTCCTTAATGCGCATGACCTCACCCAAATATGCGATAGACCAACACACGACAAAGGCTCGATACTCGATCTCATCATTGCCAAAGAGAACTCTACACAACTGGAGGCGATTCAACCCTGCGACTGGTCTGATCACCACATTATCACCTTCTTTATCAATGAAAAAGTTAAACCTATTCCAGCTCAACCAATCAAATCCAAAACATGGAAAAGGGACATGAAGAACCTTAACCCCTCTACCCTGCCTCCCCACATCGGCAATCTCCTCCTTCCCCCTTCAGGTGCCTCGGATGTTCAATCACTGATGGACCACTACCTTGACTCTATGAACACAGTAGTCAATGAAGTCGCCCCACTGCAACTGAAGAGAGTCTCCACCAAAACTTCTAACCCCTGGTATGATGATAGACTCAATGACGACAGGCGTACCATGCGAATGGCAGAACGCACCTGGAGATCGGACCCTTCAGCACTGCACCTCAAAAGGCTTAAGAACAAGAGAAATGCCTACTTCAGGAAAATAAAGCGCACAAAGGCGGACTTCTTTAGCCGCCAGCTGGACCAAGCAAAAAACAGGCCAAGAAAGCTGTTTGAACTAATCAAGACCCAAACAAAGACGCAACCCCTGCAATCAAACAGCACAACAAGCGACACCCCACACTGTGAAGCCTTCTCTGCTTTCTTTAAGCTAAAGACTGACAACATAAGAAATGACCTCATCATGGATGTAAGTCGATTCCCCAACAACACCAGAATGTCTTACACTCAACCTAAAAACAAGGCATCTTGGCTGTTTTTCGATACCTACTCGGAAGAAGCAATACGCAAACTGCTCTGCACCTTGAAGCCCTCTAATCACCTCACAGACCCTCTACCTGCTAATGCTGTAAAAGACTTCATCCCCTTGCTCCTCCCTCTCTGGACCAAAATCATCAACAGCTCCCTGCAACAAGGCCTCATTCCGGACTCCCTCAAGGTGGGGCAAGTCACGCCTATACTCAAGAAACCTACAGCTGATCCGTCTGACCTAAACAATTACCGGCCCATCACCAATATCCCCACCCTGGCCAAACTGCTGGAAAAATGTGTCCAACTACAACTAACTAAACACATTGACCAATTTGACCTCCTCAACCCTCATCAATCAGGCTTCCGAGCGAAACATAGCACGGAAACAGCTATGACACACATAATTGATGACGCCCTCCAAATTCTTGATCGCAATGAGTCCTGCCTCCTCATCCTTCTTGACCTCTCGTCAGCATTTGACACGGTCAAACATGAGAACTTGCTGGAGCTGCTAAGCACCAGAATGGGCCTATCGGGAACTGTTCTCAAATGGTTCTCGTCCTTCCTTCACAACCGGT
The DNA here is from genome assembly GCF_964261635.1 of Lissotriton helveticus. Classification (NCBI taxonomy): domain Eukaryota; kingdom Metazoa; phylum Chordata; class Amphibia; order Caudata; family Salamandridae; genus Lissotriton; species Lissotriton helveticus. Next base: position 4,860,497 of record NC_136065.1, read on the forward strand.
CACAGAAGTTCAAGATCGACAATGTGCTATCTACACCTGTGCCTGCAGATCTAGGTGTTCCACAAGGATCCTCCCTCTCCCCCACACTGTTCAACCTCGTCATGGAACCACTCGCCACCCTGCTCCAAGCTTCCAATGTCCAATTCCATATGTACGCCGACGACACACAACTCTATCTAAAGCTACAATCCCCGGAAGATATCAAACATCTGAATTCCACGCTCATTAACACTCAATCTTTGCTGGCAGATAATCACCTCAAACTAAATGCTCTGAAAACCGAGTTCCTACTCATCTCACCCCCGGCGAAAATTTCCACCACCCAAACATGGCTCAATAACCTAACAGCACTCAATGTCCAACCTACCATCGTGGATTCGGCGAAATCCCTAGGCATCACACTCGACGCCAAGCTCAACATGCAACAGCACGTTAGCAAAGCCACAAAAGCAGCTAATTTCCAAATCAACACATTGAGGAAAATTAAACCTTTCCTCCCTGCCGAAGACTTCCAATCTTCTGTACAAGCTCTAGTCATCCCTCGAATAGACTACGGAATTGTGGCCCTCAGCGGACTCCCGCTATCCACAACTGCACCCTTAAGAGCCTCCCTGAACGCTGCAGCAAGACTCATTACTGGCTCAAGAAAACATTCGCATATATCCCCAGACTTAAAGTCTCTAAAATGGCTGCCTTTTGAAGCCAGAATACAGCTAAAAATTGCAGTTATGACACACGCGGCCGTGCACCACAATGCACCCAACTACCTCGCTCAAAAGTTGTCTATATCAGGAGGTTCGAGATCCAATAGAAGTACAAAAAACCTACTCCTGAAACCTTGTAGATTCCGGAAAGAGAAAACATACAAGCGCTCCTTCTCTGGAATGGCACCCAGGATCTGGAATGCGCTCCCGCCTGAAACTAGGCTGATCTCCTCCACTGCACTCTTCAAGAAAGAGGTGAAGATCTCCTGAACCTTATTGGTGCTGGATCAGAGACTCTGCATTGCCTTGTATCACTGTTCACCTTGTCCTCTGGCACTATACCTCTAACTTGATGTTGTCACTACCAATATATGATACACGTTGGGTTACTGATTCACTCTCCCGATGCCCCCACTCAGTGTTCTCGCTACACTAAGACTTTGGTACAAACCATCCACACTCCCAAGGTGCACCTGAACACCTCTGTAGTGTGATCAATGACTTGTACCGTCTTATATTACTTGTTTACCTGATTGTATATTGATATGTTTTATGTATGTTTACTATTATCCTACCATGTTAGTGACTACTATACTGCTCCCATTATCTCTGTTCACTCCTACTGCCCCTACCCTGTCTTTGTGAAGCGCTCTGATATCTGTAAGGATCTTGTTCGCGCTATATAAAACTTTGAATAAATAAATAAATAAATAAATAAATAAATAAATAAATAAATAATCCCCGTGGATAATAGGGAAGGTGTTGGAATAGTAAATATACTATTCTTTATCCTTTAGCGCCCTCCAGCGCAAGTCGTGCGTTGTAAAGGACGCGTCGTAAAAGCACTGCGGGGTAACATCCGCGTTGAAAAGGATGTTCCCCGGCCAGCCCATGCCTGGTTCCTTTACAGGCACCGACTGGGATGGTCTAGATCGATTCCTTACAGGCGCAGACTGACCCCATGAATACTTGGTTCCTGGTAGGACATATGCTGGCCAGCCCCTGCCTGGTTCCTTTACAGGCACCGGCTGGGATGGTTTAGTTAAGGTTCCTCCTCCTTCAACCCTGGAAGCCACCTGAGGAAAAACGTCCTCCTGCACAAGATGCATCCAAGTTGTTACCTTTGAATGGAGATACTTGTGGTCGTACTGCTCAATCGGTCGACCGTCCAGCAGGATCTCCCCAGCCTGTGGCTCGTAGAATCGCTGCAGTAGAGACACGCATGTGGTCTTTCCTCCGCCTGAAGGTCCCACCAGGGCTGTCATTTTACCAGGCTTCAGATCAAAAGAGACGTCCTAACAAAGAGAGATGGACAGAATCAGTCAGTAACACGGAGGACAGAACTGGATCCCTCCGACACTAAACTTCTGAGTCTACATATGAGCAGTTTCGGCACTTCAACAGACCGGCAGGTCAGCATCAGGTTTAGCACAATCTCAAACATTTACAGAAATTGGCGCTTCCAGAATTACTTGGGGGTTGGACCAAAATACGGCTCCTCCCACAACCTCATCTTCTGAGCTGGCGGACTTTTGGCTGCCTCGTACCAACACAGACACCCTTGCACTAGGGTGCAAAGGGGCCGGCATTGTAGGCAGGATTTTTTTTGTGTTCAGGAAGGGAGATCTTCCTGTACAAAAACAATTCAGACATGCATTTTCCTTTCTGTATGTCCTGCATAACACAGCACAAGTAGAAAGAGGAAACAACGAGGAGAAATAAAGATATTTCTCTCTTTTATGCCTCACCTCGGGAAGTATAGCATATAGACGCATTCCCAGTTCTATTACTAATGGTAAATCTGGAAATACTGTGGAAAAGTAAATTTTGCCATGTTCTGTGTCCCTACGTGTTCCCCATCTTATGCTATATGTGCATGATTAATATGCATATGTATTCCCCATGATCGATTAAAGACGCAATTATAGTTATGTCCAACTCTAGTATGCCAGTTTCCAGTTCTCGTGAAAGCTACGAGTATTAGGCCTATGTAAAGTTATGTTGCCACGTTTCACAGTGTGCACGTTATTTCATTGTAAAATCCCCGTTTCTAGGCCTCAAAAGGGCCCGGACTCAGATTCAGCTCCTGTCTCCTGAACCCTCTCCGAGGAGCGATACAGCCCCCACCTGTATCCCTGACCCTTCACTTACTTCCTGCCTCACAGTGCCCGGCTCGGCCTGGCTCTGCCTGCTGGTCTGCCAAGAATATGTTATGATTCTAGTTATCAGTCCAGCTCTCCTTCTCTGCATTCCTAAGCTACTGAATCGCATCAATAATTTCCGTCATGGTCTAGCCTTTACGTCTCCATGTAAGAGAAATACTGTATTAATGGTCATTTAATATTCCTCAACACGCACTACATGTAGAATTATGCATGAACCAGTCTTAGAGTCTGTTAGCCTTTACCCTGATAACTTTTGGATTCTATCAACATGTTCTCTAAACATCAGATACTAGATAGTGTTTAGGTACATGTCGCTCTGACTCTCCAGACTTTAGTCTCTTCTTCTAGCGCAGAAGTCATAGCTCCCAGTTCCTCCTAGTAACACGTCATTGCCAGCTTGCGCGCACCACTAAGTTAGAGGTCCCGGCTCCTTAGGTAGCCCCCTCCATGTTTCCGCCCCATTTATGACATATTCCGTTACGTTTACATCACATGTCTATGTATACGCCCTGTTCACGCCTCTTGTTACACCTACTTTCTGCCTTATCTTTCGCGACTGCTACAGGCCCTGCCCACTGCTACGCCTATTGTATTGAACATCATGTATTTTGTTTAAGTATATATATGCTTGTGCACTGTTATTAAAAGCTAGCTAGCTGCCATCCTATTCCCGTGCAGGTTGTCCTGTTCCTGTCCTTTATGCTATATTAAACCTGCAAACTCCAGCTACCTCGAATCTTGACTCTTATTTATTGAGCTATCTGTTATTGTATGTCTAGTCAAAAATAGAGGTATTATTTATTTATTTACCACATAATGGCGCCCGAATAGGGACTTGCCCTTTCCCCACGCGCCGGTGAAGCCACGCAAGCCCCCTGATCCTCTGCAGCCGTGACGGAACCATACCGTGCACGTGCAGATATTTCTGCTTCAAGTATCCCTCAGGCCCACGGAGGAGACGGAGGTTGCGGTCCAGCATCCAGACGAGGCGGTGGAGGAACGCGGCGAGTCCCGACCAGAGCCCAAGCCGAGAGTCCAAGGTCCGAGGTATCCGGAGGCCCACCCGTAACAGAAGTCCGAAGTTCGTCCGTCCTTCGTCGTAGCAGTCCAGTCCAGTCCGAGGCCTTCCGTTCTTGCTGCCCGGTGAGTACCGTTGCTGGGGTAGTATCTAGACAGGGTCAATTGCATTGTCTCTGGTCCGTGGGTTTGGGTACACAGATCCAACACGAAGTGTCCACTTAGGTGGATGCGGGTCCTGACGTGTCTCTTTATGAGACCGGTAAGTTTCGTACTGTTTTAGCAGTGCATCTAGTTTCTGTTCTAGTCCGTTCTGTTCTCGAGAAATTCATGCATTCTGTTTTTGGTATTCCAGGTGGTATTTTGTCCGAACTGTTATTTTAAATGTCATTCATGTATTTCAATGTCGTGGTATGAAAGTGGTGTTCTTCAGTAATTATCGTGTTCATTGTGTATTGTATTGTGTCTAGACTCCAGTTCAGTCATGCCTCTGTTCTCAAAATTACGTCAGTTAAAAACTAGAAAAGGTCCTGTCCCGCCTAGGGACAGTCCAGGTCATTTTATGTATCAAAAGCATGGCATAAGTGCCATATTGTATCTAGATTTGTGGGTGGAGTACACCAAACAGTTAGAAGAAAAGTATAGATGGCCCGTATCGGGTACATGGGATGCCGAGTGCATCATGCGAGTAGAAGAAGCATTATGGAAAAAGAAAGCCAGACAGTCACAGAAAGATGCCATCGAGTTATGGCGCAAAGAATCTCATAGAAGAACCTAAAAAGAAATCAGAAAGTCAGAATTAAGTAGAGAATCCTCAGAAAGAGCCCAAGAAAGGGAACTAATCGAAATAGGTGAACGAGTTAAAACCGAACAATCAGACAGGCAGAGGAATGCCCTTATTAAGGGTATGTATCCTCTTCTTGCCGAGGGCTTGCCAAAAGCAACCCCGGAGGCATCCAGTAATTTCCCGCCACCTTTAGTTCCGACCAAGCTACGTCACAAACCGACCGCAGCTGATATTTTTCTCTCGTCCTATTTGGACGACACAGTCCCAGAATATGCAAATCCTGTTCCACCAGCTCCTGTAAATAATGTAATTCATGGTCCTCCAGTCACCGGGGCACCTGTTGCAGTACCTGTTACGGTACCCCCGGTCCAGCCCGTAGTACAAATTCCCGCCACATCAGCCACTCTGCCAGTACGAAGAGTATCAATCGACGATTCCAGCTTAGGGGCCGCGGGAGGAGGTCCTCCTGGTACCCCGCCGCCAAATAGACGTCTAGGTCCAGTCGAGTTACATGAACGTGCGTTACAGCGTACGCCTAAATATCAGTCCATTGCAGATATCAGGCGAGCTCTTACTGAATGCTGTTATGATCCAGTCCCAGGCGAGGATAGTATGGTTGTATATTCCGTACGTATAAGGCAGGTGTCCGAGTATTTGGTCACCCTACCGAATATGAAAGAAGATCTAGACAGAATGTACCGTTTCATTCGTACAGGACAAGATCCAGAAAGTATTGGTGAAGTCATGTCTCTCAGGAAAGCTGAGATCCAGTTCATGTTATTAAAGTTTCTGATCAATTGTTTAATACGGGAACAAGATTCCCCGACTAAAGATCCGACCGAAATGAAAGTTCTGACAAGGTGGAGTGATAATATAGCCGAGGGTAAGCACAAGACACTCAATAGTATAGAGAGTATGTACAAGAAAATACGTAAAGAAATAATAAGGTTACACGAACAACGCAAAGAAGCTCTAGGAAGCGAGAAAGAAAATGACTCTCCTACTGAAGAGGTAGACGACGAGAATACCGCCAGAATAGCGTATGTAGGTAAATCTAGATTTCCAGACCGACAGTCACGCCTAGAACACAAGAAAGTCTTTCATCTTCCAGCACCAGAACAAGGCTCTCTAGAACAAGTATTTCAAGCTACCGACCAAATTCTGAAATCACGAATCGGTTATAGTGAGTTAAGTACCATGCATGAACAAGAACTAGCCCGATCAGCAGTCCGATGGATTACTGATTCTACCACTTTTCCAGACGAAATAGTGGCACAAATGTTTCTGAAACTGCCCCCAGCCGAGCAGCGACTGGTGGGTATGTATATGATCCAGCACCTCATTACACTGTATGAGGGTCAACATTCTGATCCAGGCCCGTTACATGATGTCCTGAACGAGTTACTCCAGTATAGATGGAAAGGTTTAGGTACCGATTTAATTAGTGTCATTCTAGAACAGCGCCATAAATATAGAACGTTTCTGAACCCACATTTTGTTCATGTCTCACCTCCAGAAAGTAAACCGTTTTACATAGACAGACAGCATCCGTTACGAGAAGTACACCCAGTTAGGACAGCGGGTGGTGAAATGCAACGAGTATTTGTTTACACCCCAGTTACCAAGATGGAACTCTTAGAAATGAAGAAGTTAATTCCCTGTCACGACAAAGATCCAGCAGGGTTCCACCGAGAATTAAAAGACATGCTCCGTATGGGAGAATACACGTATCCAGATATTATTAAAATGCTAAAAGTCCTGTTGCCTGCGGGCATATATGAAAAACTCAAGGAAAAGGATTGGGAGGTGGGAGAGAAAAAGATTGATTGGACAGCTCTAGAAGCTGAAGATAAGATACGAGTACCAGGTACCGGTCTTGGAGACAAATGTAAAGAATTACCAGAATTATTAATACAAGTTTTGCCTAGATTATTAGCCACTAAAAAGGAAGACTGGGATGCAATCTCAGCATGTAAACAGAAACAAGACGAAGACACTAGTGATTTTTATTCTAGATTTGAGAAATGTTTTATAATTAACAGTGGTTTAAAGACGAGTAGTGAGTCATACCCTCATCTTTTTGTTACTAAACTAGTCGAGAATTCCAGTCCACAAGTTAAGAATCGAGTTTTGAAAGTCGAAAGTACATGGCAAGCTAGTACCCCGTCCCAGATGTTACAGATGCTCCAGTATCACCAGAATAGAATCAGAGAAGAGCAAGAACACGAGAGAAGACGTATGAAAGACACGAAAATGAAAGTACTAGTTGCACAATCTGTTCCTCAAGACAGTCAGAAGAGGGGTCCGAATCAAGCCAGTCATCCTGCAGCTCCCGTTAAAGGGACATGCAATTATTGTAAACAGCCAGGTCATTTTATAAACGAGTGTGCAGTTCTGAAACACAATATAGCCACTGGTAAAACTAAAGAAAGACCACGTCCGCCTAGACAAGAACAAGTTTCACAGACTTCTCAGCCACAGAATGCACAACAGACAGTTACAGCACCGCAGCCTATCGCTGCAACACAGCATTTTACACAGCAGATGTACCAGTATGCACAGACAGAGTATCCGGAGTATCAAGCGTATTCATGAAACAGCCTGGAGAGGGAGGTAGGCTTGCCTCTCATCGAGATTCCTGTAGATCAAGAAGGTCCCTATGTTCATAGTCAAGTATTAGGGAAAGACAGAAAGTTTCTGATTGATACAGGGGCAAGTAGGACTACTATCAGTCATGACGAGGTTCCACGGGCTCCGCTCTCAGGCTCTAGAAATGTTTCCCTTGGATTTTCAGGAAAGCCAATTGTAAACGAGATATCAAAGCCAGTTACTCTAGAAGTTGGTCCCTTGTCCCGAACTACTGATCTATTGCTTACGAAGTCATGTCCAGAAAATTTGTTAGGTATTAAGACATTGAAAGAATTAGGTGCAGTTATATGTTGTTCCCCAGAGGGAATACGTTTGTTTTTGCGTGACTTCAAGGGTCACTATGTTTTACGAGATTTTGATCCGAGATTGTCTAATGTTCCGCAGCATCTATGGGCACAAGGTCCAACTGATGTTGGTTTTATGCAAATCACACCCCATCGTGTGACTCTCAAGCAAGGTATAGTCCTGCCACGAATCAGACAGTACAGATTGCCACCTGAGGCTGTAGCAGCCTTATCCAAAATTATTGACGAGCTCATGGCTCAAGGAGTAGTTGTAGAAACTGACTCCAATGTATGTAATTCTCCTATCATTCCAGTCATGAAACGTACTGATCCAAATGCACCCCCAGTATATCGATTAGTGATTGACCTTCGAGAACTCAATAAATGTATCATTCCCCAGTATCCAGTTGTTCCAGATATCTAATCTCTGTTGACAGCTATTGATCCTGAGGCAATATTTTTTACAGTAATCGACCTCAAGAATGCATTCTTCAGTGTTCCAATTCATCCAGACAGCCAGTACCTTTTCGGTTTTTGTTTAAATGGAAGGAGCTATAAATTTACACGAGCTCCTCAAGGTTTCACAGAAAGTCCTAGTATTTACAGTCAAGCACTTAAGAGACAACTAGACAACATTCACATGCCAACTGACACTGCCCTGCTCCAATATGTCGATGATCTACTAATCACAGCCCGTTCTGAACGTGACTGCGAGCGAGCGTCACTTACAGTTCTGTATTTCCTAGCCGAGATGGGGCACAAGGTGTCCCCTTCAAAGCTTCAATTCTGTGTCCAGCAAGTGATCTACTTAGGCCACTTACTGTCCAAGTGGGGTAGGCAGTTGACACCTGACCGTATCCAGTTAATAGCGAGTCTTCCTCAGCCCAAGACCCAGAAGGAGGTACGAGCTTTTATCGGCCTTACTTCTTATTGCAGACAATGGATTCCTCAGTATGCATTTCTAGCCAAGCCACTGATACAGTTAACGACACAGGAGGCAGCCGTATCGACTGTTCTCCCTTGGACATCTGAACATACACTTAGTTTTAATGAGTTGAAGAAAGCCTTATGCCAAGCACCTGTTCTAGCAACACCGAACTACAGTAAGTCTTTTACACTTTTTGTCACGGAACGTGATGGTACTGCATTATCTGTTCTCACACAAGATCAAGCAGGACAATACAAGCCCTGTGCTTATTTTTCGAGCACACTAGATCCAGTAGCCCAGGCTCTGCCTGCGTGCCTCAAGTCAGTTGCAGCCACAGCACTAGCTATCAGACAAAGTGATTCCATAGTATTAGGACACTCCTTGACAGTACAAGTTCCACACTCCGTGGAAGTTCTTTTAAACCGAACACAGACTCAGCACTTGACAATTGCACGTTTGACAGGTTATGAACTGACACTGTTCCAGCCACACATAGAAATCAGACGCTGCAACGTTCTAAATCCTGCTACACTGTTACCGTCAGTTACTTCAAATCCTACCACGCATGATTGTGTGGAAGTTGTTAACACTATGACAAAGCCAAGACAAGATCTGACAGATATTCCATTACCAGATCCGGACCTGACACTTTATGTGGATGGTTCATGTATAGTAGTACAGGAGAACTAGTAGCCGCGTATGCAGTGACTACTGACACTGAAGTTATTGAAACACACCGTATTGACACCCTGTCTGCTCAAGCAGCAGAGCTAGTCGCTCTGACACAAGCCTGCATACATGCCAAGAACCTGAAAGTTAATATTTACACAGATTCACGCTACGCATTCGGAGTCGTACACGACTTTGGAGTGCTCTGGCAAGAGAGAGGTTTCATGACTTCTCATGGAACCAAGATTCAGCATGGGTTCCTTATTCAAGCTCTGTTAGATGCAATACATTTACCGACATCTATCGCTATTATGAAGTACAAGGCACATACTAAAGTTACTGACATTATTTCCCAAGGTAATGATCTAGCAGATCGAACAGCCAAGCTTACAGCACAGACACCAGACATACCAGTTAACAAGACACCGACATCCACTCTAGAACAGACTACTTGTATGACAGTTAAGGACCCTACTCAAGATGTCATAGATATCCAGTTACATGCTACTCCTGAAGAAATCAAGAAATGGTCCGAACAAGGAGGGGTCCAGACAGATCAGAGATGGTTGACGAAGGGAAAAGCCACATGGTTTCTCCCCGACTCTATGGTTCAAGTCATTATCAATACCGCACATAGTCCAGCACACTTAGGAGAAAAAGCCATGATAGACAGTATCCAGAACATTTGGTTTAACAAGCATTTACGAGCTGCAGCCAAGCAGAAAGTCCGTACCTGTATGATATGTTGCCAGTTCAATCCAGGTAAAAGTGTCCCGGTGGAACAAGGTGGATTCCAGCCTCCTGACCACCCTTTTGAAGTCCTCCAGATGGATTATATTCAGATGGAGCGATGTCGAGGTTTCAAGTATGTCCTTGTAGTTGTATGCGCTTTGTCCAGGTGGACAGAAGCATATCCAGTCCCAGATTACACAGCCGCGACTACTGCCAAGCAGTTGGTTCGTGAATTTTTCCCCCGCTATGGACTCCCTAGGGTCGTGTATTCTGATAACGGCCAGCCATTCTCATCCGAACTTATGAAGCACGTTTCCCTTTTGTTAGGGTACCAGTGGAAGTTCCATTGTGTACGCCATCCAGAAGCAGCCGGTCTCGTAGAGAGACATAACCAGACCCTAAAAATCCGCATTGCCAAGATCTGCCAAGAAAAAGGTGTAGACTGGTTAGTAGCTCTGCCAGTCGCCCTATTTTATATGCGCATGGTCGCACACTCCAGATCAGGTCTGTCCCCTTATGAGGTCGTATTCGGCCGCCCCCCGAACATGTGGGGTACACCCAGACCCCGAAGTATTACAGATGTTTCCAGTAATATGCTGACAGATTACCTAGCTTCCTTGATGTCTGCCCTACACTCTTGTCGTTCACAGGTTGCCGCTGCATTTCCCGACAATACTGAAGTCAAGCCACACGAGATCCTTCCCGGCACCCTGGTCTTAATCCGGAATTTTGATCGTTCAAGTCCGCTGGAGCCTCGCTGGAAGGAGCCGAAGTTAGTCCTTCTGACCACCCGCACGGCCGTGAAGTTGGAAGGCAGAAAAGGCTGGGTGCATCTGTCTCATGTCAAGAAATTTCACGGACTAAGACCTAAACAGCTCAATGACACTTCTATAGACACTTCCGAGTCTAAACATTGCCCTATTATCAAGGACTGTCCCGCTATTGACTTTGACTCAAAGCCCTCCCTGTTAGAGAAAACTCCGCAGCAGGAGTATAAAAGTAAGCTCCGGTCTAGTAAAATAAGTCAGCCAGTTTAATTGTCTAAGTCCCCCTCGGGTGAAACGGTTAGACAGGTATCTGACATGTATGAGATAGACCCCCATAGTGAGAGAGTTAGTCAAAGCTCTATCCGATGTATCGTTTTTCTAAGTTTTATATTGTTTCTGAGTTTGATGGTTACCTGCACAAGTTATGCATTTCATTTATGTTTTCCAATTTCTCATGTAAATATGTTTTCTAATGCTACAGTAGAGCACACGTTTAGTGATCTGCCTCCTCACGAACTATCCTATCGTCTTGCTATGCGCAACAATACATTTATCCGTATGTTACATTATTCACACCAGACCAGCAATGCCACTAATTGTTGGGTGTGTGGTCGACTCCCCCCTTTCCAGACACCGAAGGGAGTTCTGCCACTGTTTCCTTATCCGTTTTCACATAATGGTTCATGTGGAGCCTGGTCCATGTTAACATCATCTTCAAATGATATGTCCCTTCTGAACAGTACATGTTTTCCAGACAAGCAAGGTCTTCCCCACAGAACAGGGTTAGATCTAGAAAATGAAGTTTATAATTTGGGTAATTATTCTTCGAATTTCATGGTTCTGAATGTTCAGTCTGATCCTACTCCAGACTTACCTGCTATTTCAGTACTACCAGTCAAAGGCGAATTATGTGTCCGAAATAATGGTTCCGCACATGTAGGACATAGTGATTGTACTACTATTGTCAAGTATAGTGACAGTGGGAAATCTATTTTCAAAGCTTCACGTCATTCTTATTTTGTGTGTGGTCAGACCGCATATGTTTGTCTGCCCCTCGATTGGGATGGAACATGTTACATTGCCTTCCTACTGCCACCAGTTTTCCTAGCCCCGTCCGATTATCACAGAAACACACATCTAGTACACATTAGACATAGAAGGGAGATCGAGTCCCCAATTGTCGATCAAACTGAAACTGCTCTAGAACAGTATACAGATTTCAATAGAGGTTTCTTTTTCTTTATAGGACCTATCCAGAATAGTAAGCTAATTCGTAGGTTAACAAGAACCCTTGAAGCGGTAGTGAATGAGACTGCCTCTGCTCTAGGTAACTTAACCGAGGAGCAATCTGCTATGAGATTTGTCGTGCTCCAAAATCGTCTCGTTCTTGACGTCATACTGGCCGATAGAGGAGGAGCATGTAGAGTCATCGGATCTAGTTGCTGCATTTTTATTCCTAATAACGCGCCGTCTGTTTATTCAGCTATAACCAGACTTCATAAAATTGCCCATCAGTTACACCAGAATCCAGGCACCTGGACATGGTCCGGTTGGTTCTGGAGTATAATTTCTGCCTGGGGATGGAAAGTACTGTCATTTCTAGGTATTGCAGTAGCGATCATATTCAGTTGCTGCCTCTGTATACAATGTGGCCCTGCGATTTGCGGCATTTGTGCTACCTCTTGTATTCCTAGTCCCAAGTCCCGTCCCAGATCCCGTTCCAAGAAAATTCGAGACGAGCAAATGATACTGTATGAAATGATAGATGGTATCATGAATATTGATGTTTCCTGATGGAAACGTAGTGACAAGGAGGGAATGTGGAAAAGTAAATTTTGCCATGTTCTGTGTCCCTACGTGTTCCCCATCTTATGCTATATGTGCATGATTAATATGCATATGTATTCCCCATGATCGATTAAAGACGCAATTATAGTTATGTCCAACTCTAGTATGCCAGTTTCCAGTTCTCGTGAAAGCTACGAGTATTAGGCCTATGTAAAGTTATGTTGCCACGTTTCACAGTGTGCACGTTATTTCATTGTAAAATCCCCGTTTCTAGGCCTCAAAAGGGCCCGGACTCAGATTCAGCTCCTGTCTCCTGAACCCTCTCCGAGGAGCGATACAGCCCCCACCTGTATCCCTGACCCTTCACTTACTTCCTGCCTCACAGTGCCCGGCTCGGCCTGGCTCTGCCTGCTGGTCTGCCAAGAATATGTTATGATTCTAGTTATCAGTCCAGCTCTCCTTCTCTGCATTCCTAAGCTACTGAATCGCATCAATAATTTCCGTCATGGTCTAGCCTTTACGTCTCCATGTAAGAGAAATACTGTATTAATGGTCATTTAATATTCCTCAACACGCACTACATGTAGAATTATGCATGCACCAGTCTTAGAGTCTGTTAGCCTTTACCCTGATAACTTTTGGATTCTATCAACATGTTCTCTAAACATCAGATACTAGATAGTGTTTAGGTACATGTCGCTCTGACTCTCCAGACTTTAGTCTCTTCTTCTAGCGCAGAAGTCATAGCTCCCAGTTCCTCCTAGTAACACGTCATTGCCAGCTTGCGCGCACCACTAGGTTAGAGGTCCCGGCTCCTTAGGTAGCCCCCTCCATGTTTCCGCCCCATTTATGACATATTCCGTTACGTTTACATCACATGTCTATGTATACGCCCTGTTCACGCCTCTTGTTACACCTACTTTCTGCCTTATCTTTCGCGACTGCTACAGGCCCTGCCCACTGCTACGCCTATTGTATTGAACATTATGTATTTTGTTTAAGTATATATATATGCTTGTGCACTGTTATTAAAAGCTAGCTAGCTGCCATCCTATTCCCGTGCAGGTTGTCCTGTTCCTGTCCTTTATGCTATATTAAACCTGCAAACTCCAGCTACCTCGAATCTTGACTCTTATTTATTGAGCTATCTGTTATTGTATGTCTAGTCAAAAATAGAGGTATTATTTATTTATTTACCACAATACGCCAAAATCCAAGGGTGGATGCGTGGGAACACCCACGTTCCACCCATGGGATGCCCCCCCCCCCAAGGGCAGAGTAATGCAACGCAGCGACTTGCGCTGCGTCACTCTGGATTTGTCAAGCCACGCAGGGCCACGCAAGGCGTCCCTCCCAGATGTACTCATAGTGGTAGGCCTGGCTTGATAAATCTCACTTGGGTTTTGCGTCACCCCTCTGCCCCCTACAGTGGTGGAAGGTCAACGCAAAACCTTGATGAATTTGGCCCCCACTTTTTGTTGTTGACTCTTAGGTTTGAACAGTCAATATTCACACAGAAGTTGGTGTGAGGTCAGAAACAAGAAAGCATATCAGATAAAACTCTGAATGGCCAGTCTGTTCCTATCTATACATAAGAATATTCTATACATTAAAAACTGGTAAACATCGAAAGCAGAAGTGGCCAGGCTTCATTCGTCCTCTAACGCCTCATTTCTCCCAGAGTGAGACATGTCAGAGGCCTTCAGCAGCTGAGGTGTCCGGGCGAAAACACACTGGAGCTGTGTAACCCCGATGAGGCAATAACAGGGTTGACGCTGCACTTCTAATGAGGCCTAGTCTCTGCGTTGTCCAGGCATTTATATCTCTTTAAAAGAGATTAGGACTTTCATTCTCTCAGTTTGGCTAGAGTACTAGTATATGACAGCTTCAAATGTTTATAAATGCAAGAATACCCTGGCTCCTCTCGGTGCTGCAGCGTAGCCTCGGTGCATGGGTTTAGAGATGGGACAGAGGAACACTGGGGTACATGGGTTTAGAAGCAGGGGACACAGGAACACTGGGGTACATGGGTTTAGAGACGGGACAGAGGAACACTGGGGTACATGGGTTTAGAGGCGGGGACACAGGAACACTGGGGTACATGGGTTTAGAGACGGGACAGAGGAACACTGGGGTACATGGGTTTAGAAGCAGGGGACACAGGAACACTGGGGTACATGGGTTTAGAGACGGGACAGAGGAACACTGGGGTACATGGGTTTAGAGGCGGGGACACAGGAACACTGGGGTACATGGGTTTAGAGACGGGACAGAGGAACACTGGGGTACATGGGTTTAGAAGCAGGGGACACAGGAACACTGGGGTACATGGGTTTAGAGACGGGACAGAGGAACACTGGGGTACATGGGTTTAGAGGCGGGGACACAGGAACACTGGGGTACATGGGTTTAGAGGCGGGGACACAGGAACACTGGGATACATGGGTTTAGAGGCGGGGACACAGGAACACTGGGGTACATGGGTTTAGAGGCGGGGACACAGGAACACTGGGGTACATGGGTTTAGAGACGGGGACAGAGGAACACTGGGGTATATGGGTTTAGAGGCGGGGACACAGGAACACTGGGGTACATGGGGTAGAGGCGGGGACACAGGAACTCTGGAATACATGGGTTTAGAGGCGGGGACACATGAACACTGGGGTACATGGGTTTAGAGGCGGGGACACAGGAACACTGGGGTACATGGGTTTAGAGATGGGGACAGAGGAACACTTGGGTACATGGGTTTAGAGGCGGTGACACAGGAAGACTGGGGTACATGGGTTTAGAGGTGGGTGACACAGGAACACTGGGGTGCATGGGTTTAGAGGCAGGGACACAGGAACACTGGGGTGCATGGGCTTAGAAGAGGGGACACAGGAACACTGGGGTACATGGGTTAGAAGCGTGGACACAGGAACACTGGGGTACATGGGTTTAGAGGAAGGAGACACAGGAACACTGGGGTACATGGGTTTAGAGGCAGGGACACAGGAACAGTGGGGTACATGGGTTTAGAGGTGGGTGACACAGGAACACTGGGGTACATGGGTTTAGAGACGGGGACACAGGAACAGTGGGGTACATGGGTTTAGAGTCAGGGACACAGGGACAGTGGGGTACATGGGTTTAGAGGCGTGGACACAGGAACAGTGGGGTACATGGGTTTAGAGGCAGGGGCACAGGAACACTGAGGTACATGGGTTTAGAGGCAGGGACACAGTAACAGCGGGGTACATGGGTTTAGAGGCGTGGACACAGGAACAGCGGGGTACATGGGTTTAGAGTCAGGGACACAGGAGCACTGGGGGACATGGGTTTAGAGGCTGGGACACAGGAACACTGAGGTACATGGGTTTAGAGGCAGGGGCACAGGAACAGCGGGGTACATGGGTTTAGAGGCAAGGGCACAGGAACACTGAGGTACATGGGTTTAGAGGAAGGGACACAGGAACAGCGGAGTACATGGGTTTAGAGGCGGGGACACAGGAGCACTGGGGTACATGGGTTTAGAGGCGGGGACACAGGAACACTGGGGTACATGGGTTTAGAGGCGGGGACACAGGAACAGTGGGGTACATGGGTTTAGAGGCGGGAACACAGGAACTGTGGGGTACATGGGTTTAGAGGTGGGTGACACAGGAACACTGGGGTGCATGGGCTTAGAAGAGGGGAAACAGGAACACTGGGGTACATGGGTTAGAGGAAGGGGACACAGGAACACTGGGGTACATGGGTTTAGAGGAAGGGGACACAGGAACACTGGGGTACATGGGTTTAGAGGCAGGGACACAGGAACAGTGGGGTACATGGGTTTAGAGGAGGGTGACACAGGAACACTGGGGTGCATGGGCTTAGAAGAGGGGACACAGGAACACTGGGGTACATGGGTTTAGAGGCAGGGGCACAGGAACAGTGGGGTATATGGGTTTAGAGGTGGGTGACACAGGAACACTGGGGTGAATGGGCTTAGAAGAGGTGACACAGGAACACTGGGGTACATGGGTTTAGAGGCGGGGACACAGGAACAGTGGGGTACATAGGTTTAGAGTCAGGGACACAGGAGCACCGGGGTACATGGGTTTAGAGGCAGGGACACAGGAACAGCGGGGTACATGGGTTTAGAGGCAGGGGCACAGGAACACTGAGGTACATGGGTTTAGAGGAAGGGACACAGGAACAGTGGGGTACATGGGTTTAGAGGCAGGGACACAGGAACTCTGAGGTACATGGGTTTAGAGGCGGGGACAAAGGAACACTGGGGTACATGGGTTTAGAGGCGGGGACACAGGAACAGCGGGGTACATGGGTTTAGAGGCGGGGACACAGGAACACTGGGGTACATGGGTTTAGAGGCAGGGACACAGGAACAGCAGGGTTCATGGGTTTAGAGACAGGGACACAGGAACAGTGGGTTACACATGTTTAGAAGAGGGGACACAGAAACAGTGGGGTACATGGGCTTAGAAGAGGGGACACAGGAACAGTGGGGTACATGGGATTAGAGGCAGGGACACAGAAACACTGGGGTACATGGTTTTAGAGGCAGGGACACAGGAACACAGGGGTACATGGGTTTAGAGGAAGGGGACACAGGAACACTGGGGTACATGGGTTTAGAGGCAGGGACACAGGAACAGTGGGGTACACATGTTTAGAAGAGGGGGCACAGAAACAGTGGGGTACATGGGCTTAGAAAAGGGGACACAGGAACAATGGGGTACATGGGATTAGAGGCAGGGACACAGATACAGTGGGGTACACATGTTTAGAAGAGGGGACACAGAAACAGTGGGGTACATGGGTTTAGAGGCAGGGACCCAGGAACACTGGGGTACATGGGTTTAGAGGAAGGGGACACAGGAACACTGGGGTACATGGGTTTAGAGGCAGGGTCACAGGAACAGTGGGGTACATGGGTTTAGAGGCGGGGACACAGGAACAGTGGGGTACATGGGTTTAGAGGCGGGGACACAGGAACAGTGGGGTACATGGGTTTAGAAGAGGGGACACAGAAACAGTGGGGTACACAGGTTTAGAAGAGGGGACACAGAAACAGTGGGGTACATGGGCTTAGAAGAGGGGACACAGGAACAGTGGGGTACATGGGATTAGAGGAAGGGGACACAGAAACACTGGGGTACATGGGTTTAGAGGCAGGGACCCAGGAACACTGGGGTACATGGGGTTAGAGGAAGGGGACACAGAAACACTGGGGTACATGGGTTTAGAGGCAGGGACCCAGGAACACTGGGGTACATGGGTTTAGAGACAGGGACACAGAAACCGTGGGGTACATGGGTTTAGAGGTGGGTGACACAGGAACACTGGGGTGCATGGGCTTAGAAGAGGGGACACAGGATCACTGGGGTACATGGGTTTAGAGGCAGGGACACAGGAACAGTGGGGTACATGGGTTTAGAGGTGGGTAACACAGGAACACTGGGTGAATGGGCTTAGAAGAGGTGACACAGGAACACTGGGGTACATGGGTTTAGAGGCGGGGACACAGGAACAGTGGGGTACATGGGTTTAGAGTCAGGGACACAGGAGCACTGGGGTACATGGGTTTAGAGGCAGGGACACAGGAACAGTGGGGTACATGGGTTTAGAGGCAGGGGCACAGGAGCACTGGGGTACACAGGTTTAGAGGCAGGGACACAGGGACACCGGGGTACATGGGATTAGAGGCAGGGACACAGGAACACTGAGGTACATGGGTTTAGAGGCAGGGACACAGGAACAGCGGGGAACATGGGTTTAGAGGCGGGGACACAGGAACAGTGGGGTACATGGGTTTAGAAGAGGGGACACAGAAACAGTGGGGTACACAGGTTTAGAAGAGGGGACACAGAAACAGTGGGGTACATGGGCTTAGAAGAGGGGGCACAGGAACAGTGGGGTACATGGGATTAGAGGAAGGGGACACAGAAACACTGGGGTACATGGGTTTAGAGGCAGGGACCCAGGAACACTGGGGTACATGGGTTTAGAGGAAGGGGACACAGAAACACTGGGGTATATGGGTTTAGAGGCAGGGACCCAGGAACACTGGAGTACATGGGTTTAGAGACAGGGACACAGAAACCGTGGGGTACATGGGTTTAGAGGTGGGTGACACAGGAACACTGGGGTGCATGGGCTTAGAAGAGGGGACACAGGATCACTGGGGTACATGGGTTTAGAGGCAGGGACACAGGAACAGTGGGGTACATGGGTTTAGAGGTGGGTAACACAGGAACACTGGGTGAATGGGCTTAGAAGAGGTGACACAGGAACACTGGGGTACATGGGTTTAGAGGCGGGGACACAGGAACAGTGGGGTACATGGTGTAGGAGAGTAGGGTCTGCTATCCTATGGTCACCCCAAATTTTTGCTTTTTGCTTCACTGGTTTTCGACTACTGAGGCTGTGGGCCTGCTGATCAGACCCCCAGCCTGCTGTTCTCTCACTAAATTAATGACACATGTGCTATAGGCACATACCAATTGGAAATGGACTCCTTGTCAGCCCCTGTAGAATGCACTATAGGTGCACAGGGCACAGGAGCCACTAAGGCCTACCAGGGGCTGCAGCATATCTTTTGCCACCCCTGGCTGGTTCTTAAATTGACACAACTGGCTGATCACTCAGCTGGGGTAAGGTGGTGTACACACCCCTTGCTTAGATATAGTATACCTATGTCTAAACCTATATCTGGACACATGTAAACCTGTGAGCCACTCCTATAGTCAGGCCTCACCAATCCTGGAGGCTGGGTGCATGGTTTTATGTGAGATGGAGCTCTAGCATGAGCTGAGCCTGTCTGCAGCCGTCGGGAACAAATCCCTAAGCTGTTTCAGGATAATGCCATACCATATACTATTAAGTGCCTTATAATCCTCGCGGTTATTTAGCAACGTTGGTTTGGCTTTATCAAAACATGTCGTGTAAGGTGTCATACGCTTTGGAATACCATCCCCTCGCCAGTTCTGGCGACGGGGATGGCATTCCACCCCTCTAGAGGGGTAAGACATGTTACTTCACTTTAATGCGGTTGATTTCTCCAAAGGCCTTAAGATCCACAAAATGGATGCCTCTGCCACAGACAAATGTCTGGACCCCTGGAGCTGACCGAAACTCAGTCAAGGGGGTCCTGGACAAAGGGTTTCCTGTCACAGGAGGGTGTCACCGCCCTCCAGACAGGAGATAGTGTATTGTAGCAGGGAGGTTTGAAAGAAACCAGACACTGCCTGGGGCGCACAAGGCTGCCCCTTGCATAATCCGGCCAAACCGGTTCTGGGGCACTCCAGCCCTCGTGCCAGGGCGGCCTGGATCAAAGGAAGGGGGTGTATCCACCCACTTCCTGGGTCCCACCCATAGGAGGGGACCTAGCAGGTAATCACGCCCCCCAGATTCGAATAAGAGTGGGAGCAGTGCCAAGGCACATCAGATTTCCTGGAAGAAACATTTGAAACGATATTCTGGACCCTTCGCCCTCCATCTCAACTTGGAAGCCCGAAGAATCTCCCTTGTGGTCAAGGAGTGACCACCCTGCAGCAGCAGGCACCATCCAGCCGTCGACGTCTACTTAGTTGCAGTTCCCGCCGGAACTCGAGCGACTGAGATCGACGAGATCAAGCCTGCCCAGCTTCTAACAGCCCGATCCACAGTCCCTGCAAAGCTGAGACCCGTGGAGGCGACCGGAAGCGTGGGGCACGCCATCTTGAAGTGACCACGAGACGCTGACCGTGCAGCCCACGAGTGACCCTCGAAGCTGTGCACCGGGGTTTGAGAAGCCCCCACCCTGAGCTACTCCTGAGCCGAAGTTCAGCCCTCCACACTCGACGAGTGCTGCGTGGGGCCCTTTGGCACGATTTGGCTCAACGCGTTGGCCCGGTCACTTGCCAGCTGGCTGGTGGTCCCTGTGCCGACGAACTACCTAAGAAGACTCGTGAATCTGGTTGCTCCAGATCCACACCAGCTCCCCTGAAAAGGAGCCCCGACTCTGACCTTCCTGGTCCGAGTGAGAAGCAATCTTCCGATCCTGCGTGGATTGCTCTTACCAAGGCTTGTTTGCTCCAAACTTGAAGCCGACTGCACCGACGGTGAGAGCCTGCATGGGACAGATCGTGACCTGCTCCTGGACGTCGCAGATGCCCCAGAGCCCACGTGACAGCGGAGAGAAGCTCCTCGACGACCACCTGATTGCGCCCGACATTGCCTGGTTCCGTCCTGGTTCCACCCTGGTCACTGCTGAGTGACCCAGACTCTGTCCCCTCTGCTTTCAGGTACTCTACAACTTGAGTCCACCCTTGGACTCCACCGGACACTTCATCTTTAACCCGCCTGCAGGCCTTTCAGCTCCAAGCACCAAGAGCCTGCGTGTCAAAACCCGACGCCACTTCGACCCTGTGCACCCACTTCCTGTGGGTGAGGTAACTTTGCTCCGCCGGTGTTCCCACACTGGTGCACACCTCTAGGGTCTGTGTGTTAAGTTTTGTTCCCCTAGGTTCAGCGGAAGTGTCCTTAAACTTTAACTCTTTGACTTTTACGCACCATTGGTTAACATTGGTGCGTGCGTGCGCTTTCCGCACATCTCCCGAATCCCGAGGGCCATTCCCGACTTCAGCATTGCTTGTCCTGACTGCTCCCAGCGATTCCCTAGGCCCTAGGCCTAACCACTGCTCGATTGGCATCTCTTATACCACTTGTTTAGTATATGGTTTGAGTGGCCCCCTGCCCTCATCCATAATTGTGCAACTTTGTATGTTTAAACAGTGCTTTTGATTTAACGCTTGTGCCCCTTTATTCATAAAGAATACTGGGGATTGTTTTTAGTAATAAACACATATATTTTTATAATATATACTTGTGTGGTGTCCTTTCATTTGGTATTACAGGATTGTATGTGGTAAAACAGCTCGCTTAACACGACCTCTTAAGTTAAGCCTTTAGGCTGCTTAGTCCATGCTACCCCTAGGATAGCTTGTCTAATAAGGTTGACTTACAACCAGACACCATAAGGGATTGTTTGGTCAGGTAGTAGGTGGTTCCAGAATTGGAAACATCCCCTACCAGGCCAACTTCTCACATTGGTGAGCAGCGGTGCGGATTTGAGCTTGCTGTTGTTTTACCATTGCAATCTTTATATCAAATTGAAAGATCACATCAAGTACCTCTAGGTACATATAAAATCAAAAGCTTAGCATATTAAGTTCTACTGAACTTAGTAGTTGTAGGTTGAAGGGAGTAGCACACCCCTGATTACAACTCACTAGCAAGGTCCAGTAGGAAAACACTTAGTGTAGGTAAGTGCACCACTTACACCTCACTAGTAACCATGTCTGACACAGGAAAAGCCTCAGGGTCTGCTCCTGTGACAGTTGACCCTACCCAGGCAACTTTTGGATATGACAAACTAACCCGCAGAGACTTGATTGCCTTGTGCAAAGCAAGAGGGTTAAAAAGGGGCAGAAGCCCCACCTGCCTAATCCTGGTGGAAATCCTAGAACAGGATGACTTAGAGAAAGCAAAAGCAGCTTCCCTAGACACAGGAAATGGAGAGAACCCCCCTGTAGTTGATCCCCCTGAAGAGGAGGATGATGATGACTTGGATGAGGACTCAGATGTTGAGGACTTAGAAGTACAGGATCAGGGTAGCCAGGTTCCAGTTGGTAGGCTTAGCCAGGCCAACTTGGACCTACTGGGGAATGGAGAGGGCCAGCACCTCCCCAGAACCCAACATGTGATTCTCCCAGGCAACAGAAGAGTGAGATCTCCCTCAGGGGACTCTCATCTTTCTAGTGCCTCCAGAGAATCAGAGAGAGGCATGAGTGCTTCTCAGAAAGCTGAGCATAGGGCTAGAATGAGGGCTGTCAGACTCCAGATAGAGAGAGAGGAGGTAGCCCTGAGTCAAGCTAAGCTTACCTTAGCTCAAGCTAGACTTGCCTTGGCAAGAGAGCAGAAATTAAGTGGCTTAGATGTCACTGGTGGCAGCAATTTTCCAAGAGAAAAAGACAGGGCCTATGACAATAGAAACCTGACCAAAATTGTGCCCCCCTTTAAAGAAGGGGATGACATCCACAAATGGATGACTGCTCTTGAGAGAGCCTGCATGGTACAGCAGGTTCCTGAGAATCAGTGGGCTGCAATTTTGTGGTACTCCTTTTCTGAGAAAGGGAGGGACAGGCTCCTCACAGTTAGACCTGAGGATGCCAAAAACTACTCTGTTTTGAAGAGTGCTCTCATTGAAGGGTATGGCCTAACCACTGAGCAATACAGTTTGTTGTTCAGAGACACCCAGAAAGCACAGACTCAAGACTGGACTGATTTTGTGGAGTGTGCCACTAAGGCTTTGGAGGGTTGGTTGCAGGGAAGTAAAGTTTCAGACTATACAGGATTGTACAATCTTATGATGAGAGAACAGATCCTTAATAACTGTACAAACCAGCTGTTGCATCAATACCTTATTGACTCTGATCTGACCTCTCCCCAAGAATTGGGAAAGAAGGCAGACAAATGGGTCAGAACAAGGATTAAGCAGAAACCCCAGAACCAAGGTGGTGACCAGAAGAAACCAGACCAGAAGGGTGGTAATCAGAATCAGAAAGATAAAGAAAAAGACCAGAAGTCTTCAGGCCCCCAAACTAATAGTAAGGAGGGTGGTTCCCAAAATGGTAACAAGAAGAAGAAGAACAAAGGTCCAAAGACACCTTGGTGTAATACCTGCAAATCAGTTTCACACTGGGGCAGTGAGTGCACCAAGGCAAATCCAGTTCCCACCACTACAGCTCCTAAAGCAACTGCAACCCCAAGTACAGTAAGCAGTGGTGGAACACAGTCCAAGGGTGTAGCTGGGTTGACCCTGGGTATTGAAGTAGGATCTGGCCTAGTCAGAGTCCCTACACAGGCAGTTCTCCTGTATGATGTGGACATTGAGTTGCCCACTGCAGTAAGCCCCACTAACCTGGGCAAATACAGGCAGACTCCCTTAATTAATGAGAAACTGGCTCAAGCATACAGGGACACATGTGCCAGTGTCACCATGGTGACACCTGACTTTGTGGACCCTGGACAGATTGTACTAGGAGAGAGCTACCTAGTAACCAACGCCAGCAACTCCACTACCTCCCATAGTGTGGCAGTTGTGAACTTCTCCTGGGGAGGGGTTGATGGCCTAAAGAAGGTTGTGGTGAGTGCAGACCTACCAGTAGACTGCCTGTTAGGCAATGACCTTGAAAGCTCAGCATGGTCAGAAGTGGAGTACAGGACTCATGCAGAAATGCTAGGGATTTCAGAGCATGTCCTTGCCATGACAAGGGCTCAGGCTATGAAGTGCCTTCCTGAACCAGTGGTGGATCTTGAGACAATAGACCAGCCACAACCCAAGAGAAGGAGCAAGAGAGGAAAGGCCCAGCCTTCCACCTTGCCCCAGGTTGAGGATCAAGTTTCAGAGGAAACTGATTCTGCAGTCCAAGAGGAGACTGTCTCAGAGGAACTTGAACCTGACCAGGTTGAGTTTCTGGGGACAGGGGGACCCTCAAGGGCAGACCTGAGGCAGGCTCAGTTAGATTGCCCTTCCCTTGAACCCCTCAGACAGCAGGCTGCTGCTGAGGCTGCTGGGGATGCTAAAGGTACCCATACTGTGTATTGGGATGAGGGACTCCTTTACTCAGAGGCTAGAGACCCCAAGCCTGGCATGACCAGGAGGTTGGTCATACCTCTGCAGTTTAGGGGGTTCCTTCTTACCTTGGCCCATGATATTCCCCTTGCAGGACACTTAGGCCAGAACAAGACGTGGGACAGGCTTGTTCCACACTTTCACTGGCCTCACATGTCAGAGGATGTCAAGGAGTTTTGTCGTTCCTGTGTCACTTGCCAAGCCAGTGGTAAGTCAGGTGGCACAACAAAGGCCCCCCTAATACCACTACCTGTGGTGGGGGTCCCCTTTGAGAGAGTTGGAATTGATATTGTGGGTCCAATGGACCCCCAAACAGCATCTGGGAACAGATTCATACTGGTGGTAGTGGATCATGCCACCAGGTATCCAGAGGCTATTCCCCTAAGGACCACCACAGCACCTGTGGTGGCAAAAGCCCTCATTGCAGTTTTCTCAAGAGTGGGCTTTCCTAAGGAGGTACTATCAGATAGAGGGACGAATTTTATGTCCAGCTATCTAAAAGCAATGTGGAAGGAATGTGGAGTAAACTATAAGTTTACCACCCCATATCATCCACAATGCAATGGGCTTGTGGAGAGATTTAACAAGACCCTTAAAGGCATGATAAAAGGATTACCAGAGAAGCTCAGGCGGAAATGGGACATTCTTTTACCCTGCCTGCTCTTTGCTTACAGAGAGGTCCCACAGAAGGGGGTTGGCTACAGCCCTTTTGAACTTTTGTTTGGCCACCCTGTGAGAGGTCCATTGTGTTTGGTGAAGGAAGGATGGGAGTTACCTCTCAAAAAGCCCAAACTAGACATAGTGGACTATGTACTTGGTCTCCGCTCCAGGATGGCTGAGTACATGGAAAGAGCATCCAAAAACCTGGAGGCCAGCCAAGAATTGCAGAAAGCTTGGCATGACCAAAAGGCTGTGCTGGTAGAGTTCCAACCAGGACAGAAGGTATGGGTACTGGAGCCAGTGGCTCCAGCAGCACTCCAAGACAAATGGAGTGGACCCTATCCTATTATTGAGAAGAAGGGGGAAGTCACCTACTTGGTAGACTTTGGAACACCCAGGAGCCCTCACAGGGTAATCCATGTGAATCGCTTGAAAGCATTTGTGGACAGGGAGGACATGAGCTTGCTCATGGCCACAGATGGGGAACAGGAGGAAGAGAGTGACCCTCTCCCAGACCTGCTTTCTCAGAACCCTGATGATGGTTCAGTTGATGGAGTAGCCTTGGCAGGCAGCCTCACAGACCAACAACAGAGGGACTGCAGACAAGTTTTGCAGGCTCACAGGCAAATGTTTTCACTCACACCCAGCCAAACTGACTGGTGTACCCATGTTGTGGACACTGGTGACAGTCTGCCTGTCAAGAATAAGATCTACAGGCAACCTGATCATGTCAGGGATTGCATCAAGGCTGAGGTGCAAAAGATGTTGGAGCTTGGAGTGATTGAGCCATCAGAGAGCCCATGGGCCAGCCCAGTAGTCCTGGTGCCAAAACCTCATACCCAAGATGGTAAGAGAGAAATGAGGTTTTGCGTGGATTACAGGGGTCTCAATGCTGTCACTAGGACAGATGCTCACCCCATTCCAAGAGCAGATGAGCTCATTGACAGATTGGCTTCTGCCAAGTTTCTGAGCACATTTGATCTGACAGCTGCTACTGGCAAATCAGACTAGCTGAGGAGTCAAAAGCCAAAACAGCATTCTCTACCCCTAGTGGACATTATCAGTTTGTGGTAATGCCCTTTGGTTTGAAGAATGCACCTGCCACTTTCCAAAGGTTGGTGAACCAAGTCCTTACTGGGTTGGATGACTTTTGTGCAGCTTATCTAGATGATATTGCTGTCTTTAGCTCCACCTGGGAGGATCACCTGATCCACCTGAAGAAAGTTTTGGAGGCCCTGCAAAAGGCAGGCCTAACTATCAAGGCCACAAAGTGCCAGATAGGGCAGAGTAAGGTTGTATACCTGGGCCACCTAGTAGGTGGAGGCCAGGTTCAGCCACTGGAAAGCAAAATCCAGGCCATACAGGACTGGGCTCCTCCAGTTACCCAGACACAAGTCAGAGCCTTCTTGGGCCTGACTGGGTATTACAGAAAATTTGTGAAAAACTATGGGTCTATAGTGACACCATTAAATGACTTGACATCCAAGAAGATGCCAAAAAAGGTTCAGTGGACAGTTAGCTGTCAGAAGGCATTTGAAGACCTGAAGAAGGCCATGTGCTCTGCACCTATCCTAAAGAGTCCTGACTACTCCAAACAGTTCATTGTTCAGACAGATGCTTCTGAGTTGGGGGTGGGAGCTGTGCTCTCACAACTTAATCAAGATGGTCAAGACCAGCCAATTGC
The DNA here is from genome assembly GCF_964261635.1 of Lissotriton helveticus. NCBI lineage: Eukaryota > Metazoa > Chordata > Amphibia > Caudata > Salamandridae > Lissotriton > Lissotriton helveticus. The sequence continues at coordinate 4,886,996 of NC_136065.1, forward strand.
TTTCATTAGCAGGAGGCTAACCCCAAGAGAAAAACGTTGGTCAGCCATTGAGAGGGAGGCCTTTGCTGTGGTTTGGGCATTAAAGAAGTTGAGGTCCTACTTGTTTGGAACTCACTTCCTGGTACAAACAGACCATAAGCCCCTCTTGTGGCTTAATCAGATGAAGGGTGAAAATCCCAAACTGCTCAGGTGGTCCATTTCCCTACAGGGGATGGACTTTACAGTGGAGCACCGCCCAGGGACTGACCATGGTAATGCAGATGGTCTCTCCAGGTACTTCCACTTAGAACATGAAGACTTATCTGGTCAAGGTTAGTTTAATGTCCCTGCGTTTGGGGGGGGGTTGTGTAGGAGAGTAGGGTCTGCTATCCTATGGTCACCCCAAATTTTTGCTTTTTGCTTCACTGGTTTTCGACTACTGAGGCTGTGGGCCTGCTGATCAGACCCCCAGCCTGCTGTTCTCTCACTAAATTAATGACACATGTGCTATAGGCACATACCAATTGGAAATGGACTCCTTGTCAGCCCCTGTAGAATGCACTATAGGTGCACAGGGCACAGGAGCCACTAAGGCCTACCAGGGGCTGCAGCATATCTTTTGCCACCCCTGGCTGGTTCTTAAATTGACACAACTGGCTGATCACTCAGCTGGGGTAAGGTGGTGTACACACCCCTTGCTTAGATATAGTATACCTATGTCTAAACCTATATCTGGACACATGTAAACCTGTGAGCCACTCCTATAGTCAGGCCTCACCAATCCTGGAGGCTGGGTGCATGGTTTTATGTGAGATGGAGCTCTAGCATGAGCTGAGCCTGTCTGCAGCCGTCGGGAACAAATCCCTAAGCTGTTTCAGGATAATGCCATACCATATACTATTAAGTGCCTTATAATCCTCGCGGTTATTTAGCAACGTTGGTTTGGCTTTATCAAAACATGTCGTGTAAGGTGTCATACGCTTTGGAATACCATCCCCTCGCCAGTTCTGGCGACGGGGATGGCATTCCACCCCTCTAGAGGGGTAAGACATGTTACTTCACTTTAATGCGGTTGATTTCTCCAAAGGCCTTAAGATCCACAAAATGGATGCCTCTGCCACAGACAAATGTCTGGACCCCTGGAGCTGACCGAAACTCAGTCAAGGGGGTCCTGGACAAAGGGTTTCCTGTCACAGGAGGGTGTCACCGCCCTCCAGACAGGAGATAGTGTATTGTAGCAGGGAGGTTTGAAAGAAACCAGACACTGCCTGGGGCGCACAAGGCTGCCCCTTGCATAATCCGGCCAAACCGGTTCTGGGGCACTCCAGCCCTCGTGCCAGGGCGGCCTGGATCAAAGGAAGGGGGTGTATCCACCCACTTCCTGGGTCCCACCCATAGGAGGGGACCTAGCAGGTAATCACGCCCCCCAGATTCGAATAAGAGTGGGAGCAGTGCCAAGGCACATCAGATTTCCTGGAAGAAACATTTGAAACGATATTCTGGACCCTTCGCCCTCCATCTCAACGTGGAAGCCTGAAGAATCTCCCTTGTGGTCAAGGAGTGACCACCCTGCAGCAGCAGGCACCATCCAGCCCTCGACGTCTACTTAGTTGCAGTTCCCGCCGGAACTCGAGCGACTGAGATCGACGAGATCAAGCCTGCCCAGCTTCTAACAGCCCGATCCACAGTCCCTGCAAAGCTGAGACCCGTGGAGGCGACCGGAAGCGTGGGGCACGCCATCTTGAAGTGACCACGAGACGCTGACCGTGCAGCCCACGAGTGACCCTCGAAGCTGTGCACCGGGGTTTGAGAAGCCCCCACCCGGAGCTACTCCTGAGCCGAAGTTCAGCCCTCCACACTCGACGAGTGCTGCGTGGGGCCCTTTGGCACGATTTGGCTCAACGCGTTGGCCCGGTCACTTGCCAGCTGGCTGGTGGTCCCTGTGCCGACGAACTACCTAAGAAGACTCGTGAATCTGGTTGCTCCAGATCCACACCAGCTCCCCTGAAAAGGAGCCCCGACTCTGACCTTCCTGGTCCGAGTGAGAAGCAATCTTCCGATCCTGCGTGGATTGCTCTTACCAAGGCTTGTTTGCTCCAAACTTGAAGCTGACTGCACCGACGGTGAGAGCCTGCGTGGCACAGATCGTGACCTGCTCCTGGACGTCGCAGATGCCCCAGAGCCCACGTGACAGCGGAGAGAAGCTCCTCGACGACCACCTGATTGCGCCCGACATTGCCTGGTTCCGTCCTGGTTCCACCCTGGTCACTGCTGAGTGACCCAGACTCTGTCCCCTCTGCTTTCAGGTACTCTACAACTTGAGTCCACCCTTGGACTCCACCGGACACTTCATCTTTAACCCGCCTGCAGCCCTTTCAGCTCCAAGCACCAAGAGCCTGCGTGTCAAAACCCGACGCGACTTCGACCCTGTGCACCCACTTCCTGTGGGTGAGGTAACTTTGCTCCGCCGGTGTTCCCACACTGGTGCACACCTCTAGGGTCTGTGTGTTAAGTTTTGTTCCCCTAGGTTCAGCGGAAGTGTCCTTAAACTTTAACTCTTTGACTTTTACGCACCATTGGTTAACATTGGTGCGTGCGTGCGCTTTCCGCACATCTCCCGAATCCCGAGGGCCATTCCCGACTTCAGCATTGCTTGTCCTGACTGCTCCCAGCGATTCCCTAGGCCCTAGGCCTAACCACTGCTCGATTGGCATCTCTTATACCACTTGTTTAGTATATGGTTTGAGTGGCCCCCTGCCCTCATCCATAATTGTGCAACTTTGTATGTTTAAACAGTGCTTTTGATTTAACGCTTGTGCCCCTTTATTCATAAAGAATACTGGGGATTGTTTTTAGTAATAAACACATATATTTTTATAATATATACTTGTGTGGTGTCCTTTCATTTGGTATTACAGGATTGTATGTGGTAAAACAGCTCGCTTAACACGACCTCTTAAGTTAAGCCTTTAGGCTGCTTAGTCCATGCTACCCCTAGGATAGCTTGTCTAATAAGGTTGACTTACAACCAGACACCATAAGGGATTGTTTGGTCAGGTAGTAGGTGGTTCCAGAATTGGAAACATCCCCTACCAGGCCAACTTCTCACACATGGGTTTAGAGTCAGGGACACAGGAGCACTGGGGTACATGGGTTTAGAGGCAGGGACACAGGAACAGTGGGGTACATGGGTTTAGAGGCAGTGGCACAGGAGCACTGGGGTACACGGGTTTAGAGGCAGGGACACAGGGACGCCGGGGTACATGGGATTAGAGGCAGGGACACAGGAACACTGAGGTTCATGGGTTTAGAGGCAGGGACACAGGAACAGCGGGGAACATGGGTTTAGAGGCAGGGACACAGGAACACTGAGGTACATGGATTTAGAGGCAGGGACACAGGAACAGCAGGGTACATGGGTTTAGAGGCAGGGACACAGGAACACTGGGGTACATGGGTTTAGAGGCGGGGACACCGGGGTACATGGGTTTCGAGGCGGGGACACAGGAACACTGGGGTACATGGGTTTGAGGCGGGGACACAGGAACACTGGGGTACATGGGTTTAGAGGTGGGTGACAGGAACACTGGGGTACATGGGCTTAGAGGTGGGTGACACGGGAACACTGGGGTACATGGGTTTAGAGGCAGGGACACAGAAAAAGTGGGGTACACATGTTTAGAAGAGGGGACACAGGAACACTGGGGTACATGGGCTTAGAGGTGGGGGAAACAGGAACACTGGGATACATGGGTTTAGAGGCAGGGACACAGAAACAGTGGGGTACATGGGTTTAGAAGAGGGGACACAGGATCAGTGGGGTACATGGGATTAGAGGCAGGGATACAGAAACACTGGGGTACATGGGATTAGAGGAAGGGGACACAGAAACACTGGGGTACATGGGTTTAGAGGCGGGGACCCAGGAACACTGGGGTACATGGGTTTAGAGGAAGGGGACACAGAAACACTGGGGTACATGGGTTTAGAGGCAGGGACCCTGGAATTCTGGGGTACATGGGTTTAGAGACAGGGACACAGAAACCGTGGGGTACATGGGTTTAGAGGTGGGTGACACAGGAACACTGGGGTGCATGGGCTTAGAAGAGGGGACACAGGATCACTGGGGTACAAGGGTTTCGAGGCAGGGACACAGGAACAGTGGGGTACATGGGTTTAGAGGTGGGTAACACAGGAACACTGGGTGAATGGGCTTAGAAGAGGTGACACAGGAACACTGGGGTACATGGGTTTAGAGGCGGGGACACAGGAACAGTGGGGTACATGGGTTTAGAGTCAGGGACACAGGAGCACTGGGGTACATGGGTTTAGAGGCAGGGACACAGGAACAGTGGGGTACATGGGTTTAGAGGCAGGGGCACAGGAGCACTGGGGTACACGGGTTTAGAGGCAGGGACACAGGGACACCGGGGTACATGGGATTAGAGGCAGGGACACAGGAACACTGAGGTACATGGGTTTAGAGACAGGGACACAGGAACAGCGGGGAACATGGGTTTAGAGGCCGGGACACAGGAACACTGAGGTACATGGATTTAGAGGCAGGGACACAGGAACAGCAGGGTACATGGGTTTAGAGGCAGGGACACAGGAACACTGGGGTACATGGGTTTAGAGGCGGGGACACAGGGACACCGGGGTACATGGGTTTCGAGGCGGGGACACAGGAACACTGGGGTACATGGGTTTGAGGCGGGGACACAGGAACACTGGGGTACATGGGTTTAGAGGTGGGTGACACAGGAACACTGGGGTACATGAGCTTAGAGGTGGGTGACACGGGAACACTGGGGTACATGGGTTTAGAGGCAGGGACACAGGAAAAGTGGGGTACACATGTTTAGAAGAGGGGACACAGGAACACTGGGGTACATGGGCTTAGAGGTGGGTGAAACAGGAACACTGGGATACATGGGTTTAGAGGCAGGGACACAGAAACAGTGGGGTACATGGGTTTAGAAGAGGGGACACAGGAACAGTGGGGTACATGGGATTAGAGGCAGGGACACAGAAACACTGGGGAACATGGGTTTAGAGGCAGGGACCCAGGAACACTGGGGTACATGGGTTTAGAGGAAGGGGACACAGGAACACTGGGGTACATGGGTTTAGAGGCAGGGACACAGGAACAGTGGGGTACATGGGTTTAGAGGTGGGTGACACAGGAACACTGGGGTGCATGGGCTTAGAAGAGGGGACACAGGAACAGTGGGGTACATGGGTTTAGAGGTGGGTGACACAGGAACACTGGGGTGAATGGGCTAAGAAGAGGCAACACAGGAACACTGGGGTACATGGGTTTAGAGGCGGGGACACAAGAAAAGTGGGGTACATGGGTTTAGAGTCAGGGACACAGGAGCACTGGGGTACATGGGTTTAGAGGCAGGGACAAAGGAACAGCGGGGTACATGGGTTTAGAGGCAGGGGCACAGGAACACTGGGGTACATGGGTTTAGAGGCGGGGACACAGGAACACTGGGGTACATGGGTTTTGAGGCGGGGACACAGGAACACTGGGGTACATGGGTTTAGAGGTTGGTGACACAGGAACACTGGGGTACATGGGTTTCGAGGCAGGGACACAGGAACACTGGGGTACATGGGTTTAGAGGCAGAGACACAGGGAACAGTGGGGTATACATGTTTAGAAGAGGGGACACAAACAGTGGGGTACATGGGCTTAGAGGAGGGGACACAGAAAGAGTGGGGTACATGGGTTTAGAGGCAGGGACCAAGGAACACTGGGGTACATGGGTTTAGAGGAAGGGGACACAGGAACACTTGGGTACATGGGTTTAGCGGCAGGGACACAAGAACAGTGGGGTACATGGGTTTAGAGGTGGGTGATACAGGAACACTGGGGTGCATGGGTTTAGAAGAGGGGACACAGGAACAGTGGGGTACATGGGTTTAGAGGCAGGGACACAGGAACAGTGGGGTACATGGGTTTAGAGTCAGGGACACAGGAGCACCGGGGTACATGGGTTTAGAGGCAGGGACACAGGAACAGTGGGGTACATGGGTTTAGAGGCGTGGACACAGGAACAGTGGGGTACATGGGTTTAGAGGCAGGGGCACAGGAACACTGAGGTACATGGGTTTAGAGGCAGGGACACAGTAACAGCGGGGTACATGGGTTTAGAGTCAGGGACACAGGAGCACCGGGGTACATGGGTTTAGAGGCAGGGACACAGGAACAGCGGGGTACATGGGTTTAGAGGCAGGGGCACAGGAACACTGAGGTACATGGGTTTAGAGGAAGGGACACAGGAACACTGGGGTACATGAGTTTAGAGGCAGGGACACAGGAACAGCGGGGTACATGGGTTTAGAGGCAGGGGCCCAGGAACACTGGGGTACATGGGTTTAGAGACAGGGACACAGAAACCGTGGGGTACATGGGTTTAGAGGTGGGTGACACAGGAACACTGGGGTGCATGGGCTTAGAAGAGGGGACACAGGATCACTGGGGTACATGGGTTTAGAGGCAGGGACACAGGAACAGTGGGGTACATGGGTTTAGAGGTGGGTAACACAGGAACACTGGGTGAATGGGCTTAGAAGAGGTGACACAGGAACACTGGGGTACATGGGTTTAGAGGCGGGGACACAGGAACAGTGGGGTACATGGGTTTAGAGTCAGGGACACAGGAGCACTGGGGTACATGGGTTTAGAGGCAGGGACACAGGAAGAGTGGGGTACATGGGTTTAGAGGCAGTGGCACAGGAGCACTGGGGTACACGGGTTTAGAGGCAGGGACACAGGGACGCCGGGGTACATGGGATTAGAGGCAGGGACACAGGAACACTGAGGTTCATGGGTTTAGAGGCAGGGACACAGGAACAGCGGGGAACATGGGTTTAGAGGCAGGGACACAGGAACACTGAGGTACATGGATTTAGAGGCAGGGACACAGGAACAGCAGGGTACATGGGTTTAGAGGCAGGGACACAGGAACACTGGGGTACATGGGTTTAGAGGCGGGGACACAGGGACACCGGGGTACATGGGTTTCGAGGCGGGGACACAGGAACACTGGGGTACATGGGTTTGAGGCGGGGACACAGGAACACTGGGGTACATGGGTTTAGAGGTGGGTGACACAGGAACACTGGGGTACATGGGCTTAGAGGTGGGTGACACGGGAACACTGGGGTACATGGGTTTAGAGGCAGGGACACAGGAAAAGTGGGGTACACATGTTTAGAAGAGGGGACACAGGAACACTGGGGTACATGGGCTTAGAGGTGGGTGAAACAGGAACACTGGGATACATGGGTTTAGAGGCAGGGACACAGAAACAGTGGGGTACATTGGTTTAGAAGAGGGGACACAGGATCAGTGGGGTACATGGGATTAGAGGCAGGGACACAGAAACACTGGGGTACATGGGATTAGAGGAAGGGGACACAGAAACACTGGGGTACATGGGTTTAGAGGCGGGGACCCAGGAACACTGGGGTACATGGGTTTAGAGGAAGGGGACACAGAAACACTGGGGTACATGGGTTTAGAGGCAGGGACCCTGGAATTCTGGGGTACATGGGTTTAGAGACAGGGACACAGAAACCGTGGGGTACATGGGTTTAGAGGTGGGTGACACAGGAACACTGGGGTGCATGGGCTTAGAAGAGGGGACACAGGATCACTGGGGTACAAGGGTTTAGAGGCAGGGACACAGGAACAGTGGGGTACATGGGTTTAGAGGTGGGTAACACAGGAACACTGGGTGAATGGGCTTAGAAGAGGTGACACAGGAACACTGGGGTACATGGGTTTAGAGGCGGGGACACAGGAACAGTGGGGTACATGGGTTTAGAGTCAGGGACACAGGAGCACTGGGGTACATGGGTTTAGAGGCAGGGACACAGGAACAGTGGGGTACATGGGTTTAGAGGCAGGGGCACAGGAGCACTGGGGTACACGGGTTTAGAGGCAGGGACACAGGGACACCGGGGTACATGGGATTAGAGGCAGGGACACAGGAACACTGAGGTACATGGGTTTAGAGACAGGGACACAGGAACAGCGGGGAACATGGGTTTAGAGGCAGGGACACAGGAACACTGAGGTACATGGATTTAGAGGCAGGGACACAGGAACAGCAGGGTACATGGGTTTAGAGGCAGGGACACAGGAACACTGGGGTACATGGGTTTAGAGGCGGGGACACAGGGACACCGGGGTACATGGGTTTCGAGGCGGGGACACAGGAACACTGGGGTACATGGGTTTGAGGCGGGGACACAGGAACACTGGGGTACATGGGTTTAGAGGTGGGTGACACAGGAACACTGGGGTACATGGGCTTAGAGGTGGGTGACACGGGAACACTGGGGTACACGGGTTTAGAGGCAGGGACACAGGGACGCCGGGTACATGGGATTAGAGGCAGGGACACAGGAACACTGAGGTTCATGGGTTTAGAGGCAGGGACACAGGAACAGCGGGGAACATGGGTTTAGAGGCAGGGACACAGGAACACTGAGGTACATAGATTTAGAGGCAGGGACACAGGAACAGCAGGGTACATGGGTTTAGAGGCAGGGACACAGGAACACTGGGGTACATGGGTTTAGAGGCGGGGACACAGGGACACCGGGGTACATGGGTTTCGAGGCGGGGACACAGGAACACTGGGGTACATGGGTTTGAGGCGGGGACACAGGAACACTGGGGTACATGGGTTTAGAGGTGGGTGACACAGGAACACTGGGGTACATGGGCTTAGAGGTGGGTGACACGGGAACACTGGGGTACATGGGTTTAGAGGCAGGGACACAGGAAAAGTGGGGTACACATGTTTAGAAGAGGGGACACAGGAACACTGGGGTACATGGGCTTAGAGGTGGGTGAAACAGGAACACTGGGATACATGGGTTTAGAGGCAGGGACACAGAAACAGTGGGGTACATTGGTTTAGAAGAGGGGACACAGGATCAGTGGGGTACATGGGATTAGAGGCAGGGACACAGAAACACTGGGGTACATGGGATTAGAGGAAGGGGACACAGAAACACTGGGGTACATGGGTTTAGAGGCGGGGACCCAGGAACACTGGGGTACATGGGTTTAGAGGAAGGGGACACAGAAACACTGGGGTACATGGGTTTAGAGGCAGGGACCCTGGAATTCTGGGGTACATGGGTTTAGAGACAGGGACACAGAAACCGTGGGGTACATGGGTTTAGAGGTGGGTGACACAGGAACACTGGGGTGCATGGGCTTAGAAGAGGGGACACAGGATCACTGGGGTACAAGGGTTTAGAGGCAGGGACACAGGAACAGTGGGGTACATGGGTTTAGAGGTGGGTAACACAGGAACACTGGGTGAATGGGCTTAGAAGAGGTGACACAGGAACACTGGGGTACATGGGTTTAGAGGCGGGGACACAGGAACAGTGGGGTACATGGGTTTAGAGTCAGGGACACAGGAGCACTGGGGTACATGGGTTTAGAGGCAGGGACACAGGAACAGTGGGGTACATGGGTTTAGAGGCAGGGGCACAGGAGCACTGGGGTACACGGGTTTAGAGGCAGGGACACAGGGACACCGGGGTACATGGGATTAGAGGCAGGGACACAGGAACACTGAGGTACATGGGTTTAGAGACAGGGACACAGGAACAGCAGGGAACATGGGTTTAGAGGCAGGGACACAGGAACACTGAGGTACATGGATTTAGAGGCAGGGACACAGGAACAGCAGGGTACATGGGTTTAGAGGCAGGGACACAGGAACACTGGGGTACATGGGTTTAGAGGCGGGGACACAGGGACTCCGGGGTACATGGGTTTCGAGGCGGGGACACAGGAACACTGGGGTACATGGGTTTGAGGCGGGGACACAGGAACACTGGGGTACATGGGTTTAGAGGTGGGTGACACAGGAACACTGGGGTACATGGGCTTAGAGGTGGGTGACACGGGAACACTGGGGTACATGGGTTTAGAGGCAGGGACACAGGAAAAGTGGGGTACACATGTTTAGAAGAGGGGACACAGGAACACTGGGGTACATGGGCTTAGAGGTGGGTGAAACAGGAACACTGGGATACATGGGTTTAGAGGCAGGGACACAGAAACAGTGGGGTACATGGGTTTAGAAGAGGGGACACAGGAACAGTGGGGTACATGGGATTAGAGGCAGGGACACAGAAACACTGGGGAACATGGGTTTAGAGGCAGGGACCCAGGAACACTGGGGTACATGGGTTTAGAGGAAGGGGACACAGGAACACTGGGGTACATGGGTTTAGAGGCAGGGACACAGGAACAGTGGGGTACATGGGTTTAGAGGTGGGTGACACAGGAACACTGGGGTGCATGGGCTTAGAAGAGGGGACACAGGAACACTGGGGTACATGGGTTTAGAGGCAGGGACACAGGAACAGTGGCGTACATGGGTTTAGAGGCAGGGACACAGGAACAGTGGGGTACACATTTTTAGAAGAGGGGACACAGAAACAGTGGGGTACATGGGCTTAGAAGAGGGGACACAGGAACAGTGGGGTACATGGGTTTAGAGGTGGGTGACACAGGAACACTGGGGTGAATGGGCTAAGAAGAGGCAACACAGGAACACTGGGGTACATGGGTTTAGAGGCGGGGACACAAGAAAAGTGGCGTACATGGGTTTAGAGTCAGGGACACAGGAGCACTGGGGTACATGGGTTTAGAGGCAGGGACACAGGAACAGCGGGGTACATGGGTTTAGAGGCAGGGGCACAGGAACACTGGGGTACATGGGTTTAGAGGCGGGGACACAGGAACAATGGGGTACATGGGTTTTGAGGCGGGGACACAGGAACACTGGGGTACATGGGTTTAGAGGTGGGTGACACAGGAACACTGGGGTACATGGGTTTAGAGGCAGGGACACAGGAACACTGGGGTACATGGGTTTAGAGGCAGAGACACAGGGAACAGTGGGGTATACATGTTTAGAAGAGGGGACACAAACAGTGGGGAACATGGGCTTAGAGGAGGGGACAAAGGAACAGTGGGGTACATGGGATTAGAGGCAGGGACACAGAAAGAGTGGGGTACATGGGTTTAGAGGCAGGGACCAAGGAACACTGGGGTACATGGGTTTAGAGGAAGGGGACACAGGAACACTGGGGTACATGGGTTTAGCGGCAGGGACACAAGAACAGTGGGGTACATGGGTTTAGAGGTGGGTGATACAGGAACACTGGGGTGCATGGGTTTAGAAGAGGGGACACAGGAACAGTGGGGTACATGGGTTTAGAGGCAGGGACACAGGAACAGCGGGGTACATGGGTTTAGAGTCAGGGACACAGGAGCACCGGGGTACATGGGTTTAGAGGCAGGGACACAGGAACAGCGGGGTACATGGGTTTAGAGGCAGGGACACAGGAACACTGGGGTACATGGGTTTAGAGGCAGGGACACAGGAACAGTGGGGTACATGGGTTTAGAGTCAGGGACACAGGAGCACCGGGGTACATGGGTTTAGAGGCAGGGACACAGGAACAGTGGGGTACATGGGTTTAGAGGCGTGGACACAGGAACAGTGGGGTACATGGGTTTAGAGGCAGGGGCACAGGAACACTGAGGTACATGGGTTTAGAGGCAGGGACACAGTAACAGCGGGGTACATGGGTTTAGAGTCAGGGACACAGGAGCACCGGGGTACATGGGTTTAGAGGCAGGGACACAGGAACAGCGGGGTACATGGGTTTAGAGGCAGGGGCACAGGAACACTGAGGTACATGGGTTTAGAGGAAGGGACACAGGAACACTGGGGTACATGGGTTTAGAGGCAGGGACACAGGAACAGCGGGGTACATGGGTTTAGAGGCAGGGGCCCAGGAACACTGGGGTACATGGGTTAGAGGTGGGGACACAGGAGGACTGGGGTATATGGGTTTAGAGGCGGGGACACAGGAACACTGGGGTACATGGGTTTAGAGGCGGGGACACAGGAACAGTGGGGTACATGGGTTTAGAGGCGGGAACACAGGAACTGTGGGGTATATGGGTTTAGAGGTGGGTGACACAGGAACACTGGGGTGCATGGGCTTAGAAGAGGGGACACAGGAACATTGGGGTACATGGGTTAGAGGCGGGGACACGGGAACACTGGGGTACATGGGTTTAGAGGAAGGGTACACAGGAACACTGGGGTACATGGGTTTAGAGGAAGGGGACACAGGAACACTGGGGTACATGGGTTTAGAGGCAGGGACACAGGAACAGTGGGGTACATGGGTTTAGAGGAGGGTGACACAGGAACACTGGGGTGCATGGGCTTAGAAGAGGGGACTAAGGAACACTGGGGTACATGGGTTTAGAGGAAGGGGACACAGGAACACTGGGGTACATGGGTTTAGAGGCAGGGACACAGGAACAGTGGGGTACATGGGTTTAGAGGAGGGTGACACAGGAACACTGGGGTGCATGGGCTTAGAAGAGGGGACTCAGGAACACTGGGGTACATGGGTTTAGAGGCAGGGGCACAGGAACAGTGAGGTATATGGGTTTAGAGGCGGGGACACAGGAACAGTGGGGTACATAGGTTTAGAGTCAGGGACACAGGAGCACCGGGGTACATGGGTTTAGAGGCAGGGACACAGGAACAGCGGGGTACATGGGTTTAGAGGCAGGGGCACAGGAACACTGAGTTACATGGGTTTAGAGGAAGGGACACAGGAACAGTGGGGTACATGGGTTTAGAGGCGGGAACACAGGGACACTGGGGTACATGGGTTTAGAGGCAGGGACACAGGAACAGTGGGGTACATGGGTTTAGAGGCAGGAACACAGGAGCACTGGGGTACATGGGTTTAGAGGCAGGGACACAGGAACAGCGGGGTACATGGGTTTAGAGGCGGGGACACAGGAACACTGGGGTACATGGGTTTAGAGGCAGGGACACAGGAACAGTGGGGTACACATGTTTAGAAGAGGGGACACAGAAACAGTGGGGTACATGGGCTTAGAAGAGGGGACACAGGAACAGTGGGGTACATGGGATTAGAGGCAGGGACACAGAAACACTGGGGTACATGGGTTTAGAGGCAGGGACCCAGGAACACTGGGGTACATGGTTTTAGAGGCAGGGACACAGGAACACTGGGGTACATGGGTTTAGAGGAAGGGGACACAGGAACAGTGGGGTACATGGGTTTAGAGGCAGGGACACAGGAACAGTGGTGTACATGGGATTAGAGGAAGGGGACACAGAAACACTGGGGTACATGGGTTTAGAGGCAGGGACCCAGGAACACTGGGGTACATGGGTTTAGAGGAAGGGGACACAGAAACACTGGGGTACATGGGTTTAGAGGCAGGGACCCAGGAACACTGGGGTACATGGGTTTAGAGGCAGGGACACAGAAACCGTGGGGTACATGGGTTTAGAGGCAGGGACACAGGAACAGTGGGGTGCATGGGCTTAGAAGAGGGGACACAGGAACACTGGGGTGCATGGGCTTAGAAGAGGGGACACAGGATCACTGGGGTACATGGGTTTAGAGGCAGGGACACAGGAACAGTGGGGTACATGGGTTTAGAGGTGGGTAACACAGGAACACTGGGTGAATGGGCTTAGAAGAGGTGACACAGGAACACTGGGGTACATGGGTTTAGAGGCAGGGACACAGGAACAGTGGGGTACATGGGTTTAGAGTCAGGGACACAGGAGCACTGGGGTACATGGGTTTAGAGGCAGGGACACAGGAACAGTGGGGTACATGGGTTTAGAGGCGGGAACACAGGGACACTGGGGTACATGGGTTAGAGGCGGGGACACAGGAACACTGGGGTCCATGGGTTTAGAGGTGGGTGACACAGGAACACTGGGGTACATGGGTTTAGAGGCGGGGACACAGGAACACTCGGGGACATGGGTTTAGAGGCGGGGACACAGGAACAGTGGGGTACATGGGTTTAGAGTCAGGGACACAGGAGCACTGGGGTACATGGGTTTAGAGGCAGGGACACAGGAACAGCGGGGTACATGGGTTTAGAGGCAGGGGCACAGGAACACTGAGGTACATGGGTTTAGAGGCAGGGACACAGTAACAGCGGTGTACATGGGTTTAGAGGCAGGGACACAGGAACACTGAGGTGCATGGGTTTAGAGGCAGGGACACAGGAACAGCAGGGTACATGGGTTTAGAGGCAGGGACACAGGAACACTGGGGTACATGGGTTTAGAGGCGGGAACACAGGGACACTGGGGTACATGGGTTAGAGGCGGGGACACAGGAACACTGGGGTCCATGGGTTTAGAGGTGGGTGACACAGGAACACTGGGGTACATGGGTTTAGAGGCGGGGACACAGGAACACTCGGGGACATGGGTTTAGAGGCGGGGACACAGGAACACTGGGGTACATGAGTTTAGAGGCCGGGACACAGGAACAGTGGGGTACACAGGTTTAGAAGAGTGGACACAGAAACAGTGGGGTACATGAGCTTAGAAGAGGGGACACAGGAACAGTGGGGTACATGGGATTAGAGGCAGGGACACAGAAACACTGGGGTACATGGGTTTAGAGGCAAGGGCCTAGGAACACTGGGGTACATGGGTTTAGAGGCAGGGGACACAGGAACACTGGGGTACATGGGTTTAGAGGCGGGGACACAGGAACACTCGGGGACATGGGTTTAGAGGCGGGGACACAGGAACACTGAGATACATGGGTTTAGAGGCGGGGACACAGGAACAGTGGAGTACATGGGTTTAGAGGCAGGGACACAGGAACACTGGGGTACATGGGTTTAGAGGCGGGGACACAGGAACACTGGGGTACATGGGTTTAGAGGCAGGGACCTAGGAACACTGGGGTACATGGGTTTAGAGGCAGGGGCCTAGGAACACTGGGGTACATGGGTTTAGAGGCAGGGGACACAGGAACACTGGCGTACATGGGTTTAGAGGCAGGGACACAGGAACAGCGGGGTACATGGGTTTAGAGGCAGGGACACTGGAACACTGAGGTACATGGGTTTTGAGGCGGGCACACAGGAACACTTGGGGAAATGGGTTAAGAGGCGGGACACAGGAACACTCTGGGACATGGGTTTAGAGGCGGGGACACAGGAACACTGGGGTACATGGGTTTAGAGGCGGGGACACAGGAACAGTGGGGTACATGAGTTTAGAGGCAGGGACACAGGAACAGTGGGGTACACAGGTTTAGAAGAGTGGACACAGAAACAGTGGGGTACATGGGTTTAGAGGCGGGGACACAGAAACAGTGGGGTACATGGGTTTAGAAGAGGGGAAACAGGAACACTGAGGTACATGGGTTTAGAGGCAGGGACACAGAAACAATGGGGTACATGGGTTTAGAGGCAGGGGCCTAGGAACACTGGGGGACATGGGTTTAGAGGCGGGGACACAGGAGCACTGGGGTACATGAGTTTGGAGGCAGGGACACAGAAACAGTGGGGTACATGGGCTTAGAGGAGGGGAAACAGGAACACTGAGGTACATGGGTTTAGAGGCAGGGGCACAGAAACAATGGGGTACATGGGTTTAGAGGCAGGGGCCTAGGAACACTGGGGTACATGGGTTTAGAGGCAGGGGACACAGGAACAGTGGGGTACATGGGTTTAGAGGCGGGGACACAGGAACACTGGGGTACATGGGTTTAGAGGCAGGGGACACAGGAAGACTGAGGTACATGGGTTTAGAGGCAGTGGCACAGGAGCACTGGGGTACATGGGTTTAGAGGCAGGGGCACAGAAGCACCGGGGTACATGAGTTTAGAGGCAGGGAGCCAGGAACAGCGGGGTACATGGGTTTAGAGCCGGGGACACAGGAACACTGGGATACATGGGTTTAGAGGTGGGACACAGGAAGACTGAGGTACATGGGTTTAGAGGCGGGGACACAGGAACACTGGGCGGGCTTAGGTTCTGGATTGCTGAAGCAGGTTAGGTTGGTCTGTGTGACCTCAAACTAGTTTTTTGTGCGTTTTGTTTCTCTTTCATTGGGGGCGAGTCACCAGGTGCTACACCCTGGAGCACCGCACGGGCGGTATGCGTTCCTACAGCTGCTGTACGTAATCCCACTGATGCGCTCAGGTCCCCGCCACAGTGGGCGTGGAGGCAAAGCCAGGGATGAAAGTCAAAGGGTCCTTTTTGTGACCCTCGGACATCAGGGGCTCACCCAAGATTTTCCTGAGTTCTTACTCCGTCTATGGGCGTGGCATAGCCTGGCGCTCGTAAATGGTTTTTTTTTGCGAGCTCGAACTCGAGGTATTGGAGCGCTTTACGTGAGCACTGGTTACGTTACGCACAGACACATTGATTTTTTTTGTGGTAGGCACGGGGAGATTAAGTGATTTGCCCAGATTCACTGGATGTGGAGTCGACCCAAGATTCGAACCTTGGTTTCCCAGCTCCAAGGTCGGCAGTCTAGCCTTCAGACCACATCCTCTCCCCATTCTATGAGAGGGACAGACGTGTCCTTACCACACTCACTCACCTTGAGCACGTCCCTCCGGGTGGGGTAAGAAAACGTCACCTTGTTGAACCGAATGTGGCCCTGTAGGTTGTCGGGCTTCAGGTGACCCCCAGTGGACACCCCAGGAGTTCGGTCCATGTACTGGAACACCTTCTCCGCTGCCCCTACGGACAGGATCATCTGGCTGCACATGTGCACCATGGACTGCAGGGAGGTGAAGGAGAGAAGGTTATCCTTTCCAGATGGAAGTGAACTCACCCGGTAAACATTGTCTGACCTCCCTTAACCCCTTTGCTGCTAGGGCTTTGCCCCCCGTGTCAAGCCTTTTTTGGCTATTTGAGGTAGTTCGTGCTTAGGCCCCGGTAACTTTTTTACCAAATAAGGGGGATTCTAAAGGTACCCAGGGTTTACGGATCCCAGGGGTTGTGGTGCTGAAATCACCATCTTCCCAGCTTTATGGGACAAGCAGACTCTCGTCAGAAAAACATCTTTACACAGTTTGGGCGTTTTTCTGGGACATAGCCTATTTTTGCTACTTTTTTTGTGCTTTCAACCTCCTTCCAGTTACTGGTAGAAATGGGTATGAAAGCTATACATTTTAGAAAAGTAAACAAAATTCTGAATTCAGCAAGGGGTCATTTGTGTAGATCCTTCAAGGTTTTCTTTACAGAAACTAACAGTTAAATATAGTAAAAATTGACAATTAGTTGAAATAAACAGCCATTTGTGTCAACGTTTTCACCTGTAACTTTATCTAATTATGACAGCTGTTTGAAAGCAATATACTGTTACATCCGCTTGACCTTTCTGGTTGTGGGGATATATAAGACTTGTAGGTTCACCAAGAACCCGACGAATGCATGGAAAAATCGGTATGAAAGACACCTATGTATTTCTGAAATGGGAACAAAATATAGAGTTTAGGAACAGTAGATATTTGCACATTTCCAAAATTGGGAGTACCCATACTAGCATGAGAATTATAGGTCATTATGTGAAAATGACTTCTTTTTTACCCATTGTCTTTCATTTGGAAGGAAGAAATGCATCAAAAGTCAATAACTAATAACAGCTGCTCTACTAGTCTCTGTTACCCCAAGTCTCCCGAAAAAAATGGTGCCTCACTTAAGTGGATAGGCCTAGTACCCACGACAGAAAATGGCTCAAATCGCAATGTGGACACACCACATTTTCACAATGAAAAACGACCCTTTTTTTGCAAAGAGCATAGCTGTAGTTTTTTAACCCTAGCTCTGCCGGCACCTAGGGAAACATAGCAAACCTACACATTTTTAAAAACTAGACACCAAGGGGAATCCAAGATGGGGTAACTTGACTGGCTCGCACTAGGTTCTGTTACCCAGAATCTCTTGCAAACCTAAAGATTTGTAAAAAAAAAAAGCTAATTTTCCTCACATTTTTGTGGTGGAAAGTTCTGGAATCTGCACAGATCCACAACATTCCACCCACCCAGCGTTCCCCAAAGTCATCCGAGAAAAATGGTACCTCACTTGTGTGGGTAGGCCTTGTGCCCGCGACACTAAATGCCCTAAAACGCAACGTGGACACACCACATTTTCGCTGTAAAAAATTACCCTTTTTTTGCAAAGTACCTAGCTGTAGTTTTTTAACCCCAGCTCTGTCGGCACCTAGGGAAACCTAGCAAGCCTATACATTTTTTTAAAGTAGACACCCAGGGAAATCCAGGATGGGGTGACTTGACTGACTCTCACTATTTCTGTTACCCAGAATCCCTTGCAAACCTAAAAATGTGTCCCAAAAACCATTTTTTCCTCACATTTCTCTGGTGGAAAGTTCTGGACCCTGCATGGATCCACAAAATTCCACCCACCCTGCGTTCCCCAAAGTCTTCAGAGAAAAATGGTACCTGACTTGTGTGGGTAGGCCCAGTGCCCGTGACAGGAAACGGCCCAAAACGCAACTTTGACACATCACATTTTCACAGTGAAAAATTACCCTTTTTTTGCAAAGTACCTAGTTGCAGTATTTGAACCCTAGCTCTGCCGGCACCTAGGGAAACCCAGCAAACCTATACATTTTCCATCCAGAGGAATCCAGGATGGGGTGCCTTGACTGGCTCTCACCAAGTTCTGTTACCCAGAATCCCTTGCAAATCTAACAGTTTGTCCCAAAAAACACTTGTTCCTCATATTTCTCTGGTGGAAAGTTCTGGAATCTGTCTGGATCAACAAAATTCCACCCTCCCCACGTTCCTCAAAGTCTTCCGAGAAAAATGGTACCTCACTTGTGTGGGTAGGTTTAGTGCCCGCAACAGTGAACGGCCCATACGCATTGTGGACACTCCACATTTTCACAGTGAAAAATGACCCTTTTTTTGCAAAGTGCCTAGCTGTAGTTTTTTAACCCTAGCTCTGCCGGCACCTAAGGAAACCTAGCAAACCGATACATTTTTGAAAGCTAGACACCCAGGGGAATCCAGGATGGGGATGTCTTGACTGGCTCTCACCAGGTTCTGTTACCCAGAATCCCTTGCAAACCTAAAAATTTGTCAAAAAAACCCTCTTTCCTTACATTTCTGAGGAGGAAAGTTCTGGAATCTGCGTGGATCTACAAAATTCAACCACCCGTCGTTCCCCAATACCTTTCGAGAAAAATTGTACCTTACTTGCGTGGGTGGGTCAAGTACCTGTGACAGGCAAGGGCCCAAAACCTATTGAGGCGACATCAAAATTACCTATCGGAAACCAACCTGGTTTTGCAAGGGGGGTCCCATTTGTTTTTGGCCCGGGGCTCGGCAGCCATCAAGGGAAACCTACCAAACCCACACATTTCTGGAAACTAGACACCCGGGGGAGTCCAGTGAGGTATGGCTTGCATGGGTCCCCCAACATTCTCCTACGCAAAATCCCCTGCAAACCTCAAATTTACCTGAGAAAATAACTTTTTGGTCACATTTTTGTGGAAAATTTCTGGAATCTGCGTGGATCCACAAATTTCCTCCCACCCAGCGTTCCCCCAGGTCTCCCGATAAAAATGGTACCTCACTTGTGTGGGTAGGCATAGTGGCTGCCACAGGAAATGGCCAAAATCGTACTGTGGAAACTTCAAAAGTACCTAAAACAAAACTACCTGGTTTTGGGGGGTTTTGGCCACGGGTTCGGCGGCCATCTTGGGAAACTACTAAACTTAAACATTTCTGAAAACTAGACACCTGCGGGAGTCCAAAGAGTTATGGCTTGCATGGTTCCCCCAACGTTTTCCTACCCAGAATGCCATGCAAACTTCAAATTTAGCTGTAAAAAAACACATTTTCCACATATTTTTGTGTGGAATAACTGTGGTGGCACAAATGTCCTACCCCACAGCGTTCTCCTTAGTATCCCGAGTAAAATGATACCTCACTTGTGTAGGTGTCCAATACAGAATCGGCGAAAAACGTATTTTTAAAATAATGTAGTGCTTAGAATTCTCTGTGCTATTCCATTACTTCCTATGTTTTGGGCTCTTTCCAGTCACAGCCCCTTGCCCCACCCACACAAGTGAGGTATCATTTTACTCAGGACACATTAGCATTTGAAGCACAAATACCTACATTTAGTAGTAACGGTTCGCAAGGGTGACCCTTACCCTTATGTGATCTCCAGCCTCCATCTGAAATAGGATGAACGAGACGAGACGCCCACTGCTTATTCTACCGCTCTGGACCAGGTGCTGCCCAAAGTACAGCATCGCCACATGCACCGCGAGCACGGCCAGCTGCAAGGAGACAAAACAGTGATAAGCTCTCTCATCTTGTATCAATGCACCCCGCCACAGACATCAGAAAACACCCACCAGTGTTGATGGATCAAAGGCTTCCAGGGATACAGAGAACGGCAAATAAGCTACTTACCTGTAACACATTGTTTGGCAGCTTGGTTCAATTACATTTTTATTATCTAGGTATTTTTTGAGGGATCTCGGAGTACTTGACAAAAAGAGCAAGCTATGCTCTACCAGAATGGCCTGAGAACCGGACAGGATCAGAAAGTTTGTAAAAAGTCGACCACTGAGGACAGACAGCTGAGACATCCTGGTCCCGGTCCCTGTGGCCTTTGCCAAGGTCTAGCCGGCGTTACATCAACTCGATGAAGATACTTAGACTGGATAAGTCGCTATGCATTAGATATGGCTGTCTTTCTGGGGGCCATTAGCGCTGATATCCATTTGTCTTCATCTAGATGACCTATAGCATCCTCCCATGTCTCTCGGAGTTTCAGAGCGGTGTCTGAAGAGTTTATGATCAATGCACGGTATAGAGCAGATACTTTTCCCCTACCAGAGAGTTCAAACATGGTTAGCTTGGAGATATTGATGGAATTGTGTGTGTCGTCGACCAGATTCATCTTGCAACTCAAGCAAAGGTCTCAGGGCACCGGTGGGGGCCACATTTTCTAGTAGATAAGATTTCCAGACGATCCTCTCCTCCAAAACCCTCAAGTGCTGTGACATCTGGGAGAGTATTACCAGTCCATAGAGGGTTCTGGCCCGCCAGCCTCCATACCACCCGATTCATTTATTAGAGGTTTTCGAGACCTCAAGGGCCACCCTCGTCGCAGACGGGATTTCCGCCCGGGTGGCTTCACATGCAGGAATTATATTGGAGATTCCTCTCCCATTAACCATAGTCTCACAGGCTATGCAGGACCAGTCCTCATGCCCACCTATGCTGATAATGATTGAAAATTGTCAGACAAGCGACTTTGTAAAAGAATATATTACATGTAATAGAATATATCATAGGCCTTTACCCATCATAGATGGAGTTCTAGCATTTGGACAATGATACTTACCGGAGGTTCCCATCTCAATGAATGGACCAAAGACATGCTGCGAGCGTAGGTAAAAATCATCATGGAAGGGAAAAGGGTAGTTCTGTAGTGCATAAAGTACTTTCAGGAGAGTAATCATTTCAAAAGAGCCACTTTTCCAAGTATAGACGGGTGGTAGGGAGGCCCATAATTGCACTGCATCCTCTATGTATGTACGATGCACCCCCAGATATTTAATACTGCGTGTTGTAATCCTCAACCCTATGTGCTCTGCCCATGAATGATAGGTATCCTGATGGCCATGATGGTCTAGTCTAACTCCAGCTGGTTTGAAGACCCTAGAGTGTACCAAACTCCATCAGCACCTGCATCACTGCTTGCTCCAGGGGTTCTATTGCGATAGAAGAATAGGGGCGACAAAGAGAACCCCTATTTCACAACTCTTAAGTTTGATACTGCCTACCTGTCCATCAGATGCAGAACAAGTGTAAGCCAGGAAGGTGGTCCGAAGCCAATATAATGAAGGAGATCAAATAGACATTTCCATGATACATCTTCGAAAGCTTTATCAGAGTCGATTAACAGTACCGCTAAGAGGCTTTTAAGGGTGCCCCAAAGCCATAGCATTAGCAGCCCGCCTTCTTTTATGCCTAGTGGCCCGATGAGGGATAAAACCGCTCTGATCAGGATGTATTAAGTTAGTAATTATGCCTCCGACTCGGGTCACTCATACCTTGGCCAAGATTTTCAGTTCAGAGTTAATGAATGAGATTGGGTGGTATGATTCTCGACATTCTTTGGTCTATGTAGTTTGGGTAGATTTGAACATTTCTGAAGGAAAGGCACCCTGTGCCCTTAGCGCATCAAACCTACCAAGGAGTGACTGAGCTAGTGATGTATTGAGCCATGTATAAAATTCCATAGGGAAGCGATCCTGCCTCTGGGTCTTGCCGGAGGCCAGTTGCTGTAAGGCCTCCGTTATTCATTGGTGGTCAATAGGGTTTTTATATTGGAGTTTGTCTTTCGTTGAAACTGTGGCCATGAAATAGCGGTTCAAGTAGTATGTCAGATTTGTGTTATTTGCGATGGTGGTGTCTGATAAAGGTAATGTGATACTGGGCAAAGGTGTCTGCAGTGTCATGTGGAAAGCTCCACGGAGCATGGGTATGTGAAGATAAAGCTCAATGAGGGACATTAGCATCCATGGAGCACGGGTATGTGAAGATAACGCTCAGTGAGGGACAGTAAGATCCACCAAGAGTGAGTTTGTGAAGATAAAGCTCAGTGAGGGACATTAAGATCCACAGAGAGTGAGTTTGTGAAGATAAAGCTCAGTGAGGGACATTAAGATCCACAGAGAGTGAGTTTGTGAAGATAAAGCTCAGTGAGGGACAGTAAGATCCACCAAGAGTGAGTTTGTGAAGATAAACTCAGTGAGGGACATTAGGATCCACCAAGAGTGAGTTTGTGAAGATAAAGCTCAGTGGGGGACATTAAGATCCACAGAGTGTGAGCTTGTGATTATAAAGCTCAGTGAGGGACATTATGATCCACAGAGAGTGAGTTTGTGAAGATAAAGCTCAGTGAGGGACATTAAGATCCAGCAAGAGTGAGTTTGTGAAGATAAAGCTCAGTGAGGGACATTAGCATCCATGGAGCACGGGTATGTGAAGATAAAGCTCAATGAGGGATATTAGCATCCATGGAGCACGGGTATGTGAAGATAAAGCTCAATGAGGGACATTAACATCCATGGAGCACGGGTATGTGAAGATAAAGCTCAATGAGGGACATTAGCATTCATGGAGCATGGGTATGTGAAGATAAAGCTTAGTGAGGGACATTAAGATTCACCAAGAGTGAGTTTGTGAAGATAAAGCTCAGTGAGGGACATTAAGATCCACAGAGAGTGAGTTTGTGAAGATAAAGCTCAGTGAGGGACATTAGCATCCATGGAGCACGGGTATGTGAAGATAAAGCTCAATGAGGGACATTAGCATCCATGGAGCACGGGTATGTGAAGATAAAGCTCAATGAGGGACATTAACATCCATGGAGCACGGGTATGTGAAGATAAAGCTCAATGAGGGACATTAGCATTCATGGAGCATGGGTATGTGAAGATAAAGCTTAGTGAGGGACATTAAGATTCACCAAGAGTGAGTTTGTGAAGATAAAGCTCAGTGAGGGACATTAAGATCCAGCAAGAGTGAGTTTGTGAAGATAAAGCTCGGTGAGGGACATTAAGATCCACAGAGAGTGAGTTTGTGAAGATAAAGCTCAGTGGGGGACATTAAGATCCACCGAGAGTGAGTTTGTGAAGATAAAGCTCAGTGAGGGACATTAAGATCCACCAAGAGTGAGTTTGTGAAGATAACGCTCAGTGAGGGACATTAAGATCCACCGAGAGTGAGTTTGTGAAGATAAAGCTCAGTGAGGGACATTAAGATCCACCGAGAGTGAGTTTGTGAAGATAATGCTCAGTGAGGGACATTCAGATCCACGGAGAGTGAGTTTGTGAAGATAACGCTCAGTGAGGGACATTAAGATCCACGGAGAGTGAGTTTGTGAAGATAATGCTCAGTGAGGGACATTAAGATCTACCAAGAGTGAGTTTGTGAAGATAATGCTCAGTGAGGGACATTAAGATCCACCAAGAGTGAGTTTGTGAAGATAACGCTCAGTGAGGGACATTAAGATCCACCGAGAGTGAGTTTGTGAAGATAAAGCTCAGTGAGGGACATTAAGATCCACCGAGAGTGAGTTTGTGAAGATAATGCTCAGTGAGGGACATTAAGATCCACGGAGAGTGAGTTTGTGAAGATAACGCTCAGTGAGGGACATTAAGATCCACAGAGAGTGAGTTTGTGAAGATAACGCTCAGTGAGGGACATTAAGATCTACCAAGAGTGAGTTTGTGAAGATAACGCTCAGTGAGGGACATTAAGATCCACCAAGATTGAGTTTGTGAAGATAACGCTCAGTGAGGGACATTAAGATCCACCAAGAGTGAGTTTGTGAAGATAAAGCTCAGTGAGGGACATTCAAATCCACCAAGAGTGAGTTTGTGAAGATAACGCTCAGTGAGGGACATTAAGATCCACGGAGAGTGAGTTTGTGAAGATAACGCTCATTGAGGGACATTAAGATCCACCAAGAGTGAGTTTGTGAAGATAACGCTCAGTGAGGGACAGCAAGATCCACCAAGAGTGAGTTTGTGAAGATAAAGCTCAGTGAGGGACATTAATATCCACAGAGAGTGAGTTTGTAAAGCTAATGCTCAGTGGGGGACATTAAGATCCACGGAGCGTGAGCTTGTGACTATAAAGCTCAGTGAGGGACATTATGATCCACGGAGCGTGAGCTTGTGACTATAAAGCTCAGTGAGGGACATTATGATCCACCGAGAGTGAGTTTGTGAATATAAAGCTCACTGAGGGACATTAAGATCCACAGAGAGTGAGTTTGTGAAGATAAAGCTCAGTGAGGGACAATAAGATCCAGACAGCATGGGTATGTGAAGATAAAGCTCAGTGAGGGACATTATGATCCACCGAGAGTGAGTATGTGAAGATAAAGCTCAGTGAGGGAAATTAACATTTACAAAGCATGAGTTTGCGAATATAAAACACAGATTGAGTGAAGGTCTTCACCATCTGCCCCTCTGAGAAGAAAGTATTGTATTATCGGCTTCTAGGGGGCTCCCTTGATGTATGTGTTTATTGTGTGCTGTCTGCAATAACCTATCTGTCCCAGCTGCTTGTGCAGCGAAACCCACCCTTCATCAACCGGCAAGGAAACATCTGCTTGGCTTTGAAAGAGCGGTAATGTTTATGGGTTGCAGGAGATTCAGGTCAGCCGGTCCTTGTGTGGATTTGGTTGATCGATCTCAGGAGCCAGTCCCCGGAGCGTATTTATCGGTACAGATCGTCTTTTGCTGTGCATCGAGGGTGGTTTCTAATCTTGTGAGTCGATCGTCTTACCTTTGCTCGGTTTTCCCCATTGTGGTATCTCTCCTCTTCAAGCTGAGCATGCGGACCCATGTGCATGATGCGCGGTCTCTCCTCTATCCTTTCCAACACTGCTTGTGGAGTCTCAAAAAAGAAGGAGGGGTGTTAAAAGAAGATTCTAAGCTTAGCCGGATAAAGCAACATATACCTAATGTTAATTTCCTGAAGATTCTTTTTAGTGATTGGATAGATCAGGAAAGATGGATATGGTTGTGATTTATAGAGCAAAGATTCTTTTAGTCTAGCAGCATTGTGGATACCATCCCTGTCCAGTTAATGTAGAATTCGGGCAGTAACTGGATGAGAGCGTGTTCCCCAGTGATGGCATCCACAACAGGGCCAATGCTTACATTCGCTGACAAAATTGGGCGACAGTTATCCTCTGGGATCCACTCTTGTAACTATCTTTCTAGGAATCTAGGGAAGGCACCAGCCTTCAAGTTATCAGGGAATCCAAGAAGCCGAAGGTTATTGTGATGGAAACGGTCCTCTCGGTTGTCCACCCTCATCTACAGAGAACATAATAACTCCATAAGTCAATCCACTTTTTTTTGCATATCCCCATGAAGACCTCTACTGTGATTCTGGATCCCTCTGCTGTGATTCCCTCGAATGCTTTTCGTAGAACCTTTCCAGTTAGGCACACGTCAACCCTAATCTCACCTATTATCCTCTCCATATTCTGTTGGTATCTTTTGTGTTCTCAGGAGATTTGGAACATGAGATAAACATTCAGTTTTAACAATTCTTCCTTTATTTGGATATTAGAAAAAAATATATGTCTATATTAGTTGCAGGATGAAAACAATTATCTAATTTCTGTTTATTCTTTTGCTCGCTCCCTTTTCCTTCTATTGTAACTTTTTCTTTTTTCTACAATTATCACCATTGCCTTGAAATGTTTATAAAACTGTTTCATGTGGACTGTGTATAAGAAAGCTCGGCTTGCACTACTAACAGTGGTGCCAGTATAACATGTGCACACGTTTGCGAAGTTTACCAATTTGAAGCTACCTATAATGTTACCAGTATGCGCTCTATGATTAAATGCAAGTACTCGCTGAAGCCTGAAAGCAAAATAGAAAATTATTTAAAAATACAATGTACATAAAAAAAGCATCTAGAAGACAATAATAATAAATGCCTTGAATAAGATCAGATGTAATTAGGGGTCTAGTTATTAAGGAAAGTCAAAAAAGTGCGTCCATGTTATAGTTAAACATCGTTTACAACACGGTGTTTACACCGCAGTGCCTTTACAACGATGCCATTACAATGCAAGTCTTTACTACTACTTGCGCTGGATGGCGCTGTTGGGCAAGGAATGTTGTAATTTTATATTCCAACTCCTTCCCTACTGTTACGTGGACTGGTGTTGGAATATAAAATTATAATATTCCAAAATCTGCGCCCTCCAACGCAAGTCGTTGTAACGACTTGCGTTGTAATGCCCGCGTTGTCAAGTACCGCGATCTTTTAGATCGCGTTGTACTGACATACATCCCATGTTATATGTCCTTGAATAAATACATGTTTACAACTTTCATGAATTCACACGTATTTAAAGAAGTAGGCCTGGAAACAGTACTACTTTGAGAACTACATTTTTGTGTGAGCAAATAGGCATGTCTATGTCTGCTCGTTCGAGAATCTGCTGAACGTTTGCAAGTTGACTTTACCAACAACCCTTTTTTCCCCAGCCTGGCAAAAGATTTATTTTTGCCCTTGTCAGATGTAAATTTTTAACTTGTCCCAGTGTAGGAAGAGATTGGAAAAGAGTTGGTAAAAACCTTTAAACGTGAACGTTTGTGGGTGTGCACAAACTCAAATGGAATTACCACTTCTCGCTACTTCCTGCTCGAGTAAGTAGATTTGCGGGAAGGTGGAAAAATCAGGGAATTACTCGAATACAAACCCTGCTATAATGTGAGTCCTGGCCTCACCACTTCTGATTCAATGAGAATGTTGCCATGATGTGTCAACTCGCTGGATGCCACTAAAGGGACAAGTGGATATTTTTTACAGGAAAAGAAGATTTATGAAACATTCAATCTCATTGACAAGGATATTTTATAAAATCCCACACTCTTGAATGTATTTTAATAGATTTTTAAACTTGTCCCTAATTAAACCACCCGTTTGTGAAATGGGTTAAAATGTAATAGACATCAGGCTGCTTCACCACTGTTAGAAGGAAGTAACATTTCTCATCATTTATTTTGCTTTTAGCTTTTCCTCACTTTTGACACTTTATGGTCTTTTTTTATATACTCTGGAGTTCACAAACAGACACAAACTGACTTCAAAAGAATCAGACAATCAGCCTGGCAAAGCCACTCACGTAGATACTTCTGCTAAAAATTCACCCCCAAAAAATGCATGCACCTACATCTGCTTGTGGACTAACATTCACTTATCATAAAGAAAAACTGTAAACTTTCATAAGCCTGGTTAAGCCCTTCCAAAGGAAAACATGGACCCTTTCTTCCCTGTGACTGCACACTACCACCCACCACATGCACTCGGCCAACAGCTAGAGGAACACCCCTTCTGTAGGTCCCACTTCTACCCACCCAACATCTAGAGTGGAGAACTTGAACTTTTAACAAATGTCCTTAGTGGTGAGAGGGACGGGTGCAAAACATACCCTCCGCGCCAGAAGATACACAGTTTGCACCATTTCCTGCTTGGTCTTCAGGCGATGAGTCTCCAGCAGGGCAGCGCGGTACCTATTGAGCTCCTCGCGTTCTGCGGTGAAACTGCGCACGGTCCTGATGGAAGACACCACCTCACCCGCCAGGTCATTGGATCGAGCAATGGAGTCCTGGACCCTCTTCACCAGGTCCTATGGGCAGGAAGAGAACAAGTGTTATCGAAGACTAGCATCCACCATGTCATGTCTGTGCGCTGAGGAAACTGGGATCTAAGTGGCTATCTACGAACGTTTTGCGTAGGCGCTTGCTTGCTTACTTACCGATAGAAAGGCCCATTAGTGAAGCACAAAATTCTGCAGCACCACACAATCCTTAGTAAATGTAGACGCGGGGTGTGTGAGCTCAAGCAATCTTACTGCTGAGAGCATATCACTGGGGAGGGGGTCATGACCTGAGGGTGAGCAGGGTCACTGTGTACACCTGAGGTGGGACCCTGAAGCTGGTAAGGAGAGTCACTGAGTGCGACAAACATAACACCCTAAAACTGGTGAGGGACGACGCTGTGTGTAACACCAGTGGGGCCCTGAGGCTGGCGAGGACTCTCTGAGTGCGACACAGAGCGGGACCCACGGCTAAGGATGGGAAGTGTCGGGCACAGGTTGTGCCTAGGGCTTGCGAGGCTAGACCTCCATGTGCTACATCAGAGGGGCCCTGCAACTAATGAAAAATATTATAAATATAGAAGTGTATATATTTCGCCAAGAAAAGTCTATCAGGTACATGCATCATTGTTGCCATTTGCGATTCCTTAATTGTGAAAATTAAGGAATCGCAATTAAGGAATCGCAAACGGCAATGCATCAAAAAATAGCAATTTTTTTAGCGATTCCTTATTTTTCCTTAATTGCGATTCACAATTTGCGAATCGCAATTAAGGAATCCCTTCCCATTGATTCCTATAGGCCAAAAGGCCCATAGGAATGAATGGGAAGACAATCTTAATTTGAGATTCGCAATTAGCTAATCGCAAATTAAGATTGCAATTTCAAGGGTGCAGGGTGTCCAAAGGACACCCTGTTGCACCCCTGAAATCAATCAATGCACATATGTTGTGCACACACATGCCCTAAGGGGCATGTGTGTGCACAACATGACAGTTTGAAAAATGCACAAAATTGCATATTTCAGATTTTTCGCAAATTACCATGAGGTCCAACCTCATGGTATTTTTTTCCTCCTAATTGCGAATTCGCAATTTTTTTAGGTGTCATGCAAAATGCAATCGCATTTCTAGAAATCGCAAAAAATAGCGATTTCTTGCATTTTTGATTGATGCATCCCAAATAGCGATATAGGAATCGCAAACGGCCGAATTTTGCGACTCGCACCGTTTGCGATTCCTAAATGACTTGATGCATGTGGCTGCATATGTCCACTGCAGCTACACAACTGCTCTTGTGAAATGGCAGGAAAAAGAGGTTGGAGTATGTAGGTCATTTTACATGCCTGACTATCCAGATGTGATGAACAGCTGAAAACATCAGGTCTGTGCTCAAAGCAGACAGAAGTATAGAGGGCACACGCACACCTATCGTTGCTCTGATGGCCAGAACAGAAGTGAGTGAGATTTTAAGTCAATACAGAGCCTATATTGTAATCTAGGTTTCAGATCATTGGGCAATGGTCACCTGTTATGTTCATATTTGTAAGGGCTTCCCATCGAGGTTTAATTTTTGTGAATTCAGCATCAACGCCAGAATGGAAACCTACATAGATGTTTTCAACAAGGCCAAAAGTTTGCATTATATGTCCATGATTAATAAATGCTTCCTCCTTGCGGGGACATCTAGTGATAAACGCCACTACAGCTTTGTGAAAGACCACAGTGATGGACTGTCTGCATTTTGAGCGACTTGTTGCTTTATAGAACGTTTGGTGATAGAAGTTCATTACTCAATACTGAACTTCATATAATGATGACAACATGCCTAAAAAAGTACTATTATAGCCACAATTGTGAATACATCTGTATGAGCCATCTGAGAACTGGCTATAAAATATTACAAATGTATTCATTCAATAATGGCTGCCTTGGATATGCACGCATTCATAGTGCCCATTTTTTAATGTTTGTCTTATTTTAACAAACCCATTCAAAGATGGCCGCCGCGGAAGCACATGCATCTGCAGCAGGTATCCTTCACTGGGTTTGTTAAAATAAAACAGGCCCATTCTTTTGTAGAAGACATGCTTGCTAATGCACAATTGCTGGTTCCCATCCTAATTGGGTAAACACATTTTTAAGATGGGTGCCAAAAACTTTAAATAAATAAGGAAGGTGCCCCAAGAAGGCAGGGGTGGGGGAGCAACAGATGAGGTGGGAGAGGAAAGAATGTGAGGAACCAAGGTGGAGATCAAGAGGGGGCAGGGCAAAGTGAGGAGGAAGCTGCCCACACGGGAGAGAGCAAGAAAAACACAGGCACTTCCACAGGGTGTGTACATGAAAAGAAAAAAAACAAGTAGTTCTCTGAATGTAAGCACGTCGGCTGTGGAAGACTTTAAGTCAACTAGTTTGAAAACTGTGAGACTGAAATGCTCCTGGGCGAGACAAATGAATCAAACAGGAGGAAAGCCCATGAATTATGAGCAGGGAGGTGAGAGAGACAACAAAGCCATCCAATCAAGAGCAAGGGGTGGACCTAAGACCAGTCTATATGTATCGGAAACAATAGGTGTGGTCAACAGAAGGCTGAAGATGTCTGCAGCGGAGACTTTAACCCCTTCTCTGTGGGGCACATTTCCCTGCGGTGTGATAGGGGGCAGGGCTGGGCGAGGCGCTGCCATGCTGAGGACGGCTCCTGGCCGTCATGAGTCACAGTAGGCGTGTGCTAATGACGTTCGGGAGCACTCCGAACCCCGCCCACTGATTAATTGGGCGGAGCGGCAATGTTCGGACGGTTCCCGGCCTTCATGTGCACTCAACGTGTTAAAAACTGGCCATACCTGTATAAGCCTTTCTCATTTCTCAAGAATGAGTGGGCGTGACATGCCGGTTGTGAAATATCGAATGGTCAGAAGTCATTTTGTGCACTGTTCCAGGACACTAGGGTGCATGGGAGCTCAGCCAAACTCTGCTGACCCTGGAGAGGCAGCTGTTCTGCCCTGGGCATCTGCTACTGCAGGGAGGCTGGCACAGGAGGTCTCTCTGTGAAGGGTTCATGTCATAAGCACAGACTGCCACTAGCCAGAGCTCACATGATCTCACTCACTGCCACAGTCATGGAATGACGCACTAGAAAAGATAAAGCCTCTCTCACGAACAGACTAAACATGCTCTTACCTGCTGGAACAAGCAGGCTGTTAGTGGTACAGACAGTCTTTCACTCACTGAAAGAGACGCTCACTGTCACAGAGAGGTTCTCACTCGTAAGATGAACAGCTCCTGGTGGTCACTCTCTTCGCAGCCTATACTGGAAGATATCACCCTGCGCAGGACTCACACAAACATGGCGGAAGACTGAAGTTTGCATTGGAGCTCACATGAGCACACAGGTACCTCATAGTAGCGGTTGTAGACGGTCTGCAATCCCGCTATGACCAGTGTGTCCACGAATGTAAGAAGAGTCAGCTGCAAGGAGATGTTGAGCATGAAGACGTATGTGGCCGCCACCTTCACCAGGCTTCGCAGGAAGATGTTGACGTTGGCAGCAATGGAGCGGCTCATGCGGGCGGTGTCGGCAGAGAGGCGCGAGGTGATCTCACCTGCACAGGACCAAAAAAACAGAAAGAGCACATGCTAGCACTTGGACAACCCTCAATCAGTGAACTTCCCTCCACGTCTGCGACATCTGGAGACTTCAATGTTTTAAGAAAAATCCATGCACTCAAGAACTCCCCTAAACCTCAAAAAGCCCACTTCTGACACAAGTTGTGCAGGAACGTAAGCCCAGTTTCCACGGTGGTTGGCATGGAGGATGCTGGAAAGCAGATTATTTGAGTCCAGAGGAGATGTTCATGAGATAGTGGAGGGCCTTCTGGGGGATATACAATCAAAATATCGAGTAAAAAATATAGAATGGGCAAAATATCGAGTTAAAAATATAGAATGGACAAAATATCGAATGGACAGAATATAGACCACAAAAATATCGAATTGAATAGCAGTAATATCAAATTCAAAATATAGAATGGACAAAATATCGAATGGACAGAATATAGACAACAAAAATATCGAATTTTAGGTAAGTAAGTTAATATCAATTTTTTTATAATATCACATTTTTTAAAGTGTTTTTTATGTTAGTATATGTGTGAAAAGTGTATATTTATTTTATAATTTATTTTAAGTAATGAATTTTATGGTATTTAATTTGTGCATAATATAATTCTGTAGAAGGTTGTGGGTTTATAGGGGAATAGGGTGGGAAGTAATTAAATGATAATTAATTAAATATTTAATTTATTTATTGGTATTTATTTTGAATTAATTGTTAATTAATTTTTAATTGATAATTAATTAAAATATAATTGGTAATAATTTTTTATTAATTGATAATTATGTTCATTTTATTAATTTATTTTCTGTAGCGGGTTGTGGGTTTATAGGGGAATTGGGTGGGAAGTAATTTAATTGTAATTAATTACATTTTAAAAATGTTTTACTGGTATTTATTTTCAATTAATTGTTAATTATTTTTCAATTGTTAATTGGTAATTAATTTGTATTAATAGGTAATTATTTTTTTGTAATTTTTATTTTTTATTTTTTATTGATTAATTATTATTTTATATTAAATTGGTAATTACTTTTGATTCATTTGAAATTGGTATTAATATTTAATTTATTTGTATTCATATATGAAGTATTTACTTTCCCTACTGTTGCACTCCCTGGAGTGGGAATAGTAATTTTTACCCCTACGCTATCCAACGCTTTCCCTACTGTTGCACTCACTGGAGTGGGAATAGTAATTTTTACCCCTACACTATCCAATGCTTTCCCTACTGTTGCACTCTCTGGAGTGGGAGTAGTAATTTTTAACCTCCCGCTATCCAACGCTTTCCCTACTGTTGCACTCACTGGAGTGGGAATAGTAATTTTTACCCCTACGCTATCCAACGCTTTCCCTACTGTTGCCCTCCCTGGAGTGGGAATAGTCATTTTTACCCCTTCGCTCTCCAACGCTTTCCCTACTATTGCACTCCCTGGAGTGGGAATAGTAATTTTTACCCCTACGCTATCCAACGCTTTCCCTACTGTTACACTCCCTGGAGTGGGAATAGTAATTTTTACCCCTACGCTATCCAACGCTTTCCCTGCTGTTGCACTCTCTGGAGTGGGAACAGTAATTTTTACCCCTACGCTATCCAACGCTTTCCCTACTGTTGCACTCTCTGGAGTGGGAATAGTAATTTTTACTCTCCCACTAGCCAACGCTATCCCTACTGTTGCACTCACTGGAGTGGGAATAGTAATTTTTACCCCTGCGCTATCCAACGCTTTCCCTACTGTTGCACTCCCTGGAGTGGAAATAGTAATTTTTACCCATACGCTATCCAACGCTTTTCCTACTGTTGCACTCACTGGAGTGGGAATAGTAATTTTTACCCCTATGCTATCCAACGCTTTCCCTACTGTTGCACTCTCTGGAGTGGGAATAGTAATTTTTACCCTCCAGCTATCCAACGCTTTCCCTACTGTTGCACTCACTGGAGTGGGAATAGTACTTTTTACCCCTACTCTATCCAACGTTTTCCCTACTGTTGCACTCTCTGGAGTGGGAATAGTAATTTTTACCCCTACGCTATCCAACACTTTTCCTACTGTTGCACTCTCTGGAGTGGGAATAGTAATGTTTACCCTCCCGCTATCCAACGCTTTCCCTACTGTTGCATTCACTGGAGTGGGAATAGTAATTTTTACCCTCCGGCTAGCCAACGCTTTCCCTACTGTTGCACTCACTGGAGTGGGAATAGCAATTTTTACCCCTACGCTATACAACGCTTTCCCTACTGTTGCACTCCCTGGAGTGGGAATAGTAATTTTTACCCCTACACTATCCAACGCTTTCCCTACTGTTGCACTCTCTGGAGTGGGAATAGTAATTTTTACTCTCCCGCTAGCCAACGCTTTCCCTACTGTTGCACTCGCTGGAGTAGGAATAGTCATTTTTACCCCTCGCTATCCAACGCTTTCCCTACTGTTGCACTCCCTGAAGTGGGAATAGTAATTTTTACCCATACGCTATGCAACGCTTTTCCTACTGTTGCACTCACTGGAGTGGGAATAGTAATTTTTACCCCTATGCTATCCAACGCTTTCCTTACTGTTGCACTCTCTGGAGTGGGAATAGTAATTTTTACCCTCCCGCTGTCCAACGCTTTCCCTACTGTTGCACTCACTGGAGTGGGAATAGTACTTTTTACCCCTACTCTATCCAACGTTTTCCCTACTGTTGCACTCTCTGGAGTGGGAATAGTAATTTTTACCCCTACGCTATCCAACGCTTTCCCTACTGTTGCACTCTCTGGAGTGGGAATAGTAATTTTTACCCTCCCGCTGTCCAACGCGTTCCCTACTGTTGCACTCACTGGAGTGGGAATAGTACTTTTTACCCCTACTCTATCCAACGTTTTCCCTACTGTTGCACTCTCTGGAGTGGGAATAGTAATTTTTACCCCTACGCTATCCAACGCTTTCCCTACTGTTGCACTCACTGGAGTGGGAATAGTAATTTTTACCCCTACGCTATCCAACGCTTTCTCTACTGTTGCACTCATTGGAGTGGTAATAGTAAATTTTCCCCTACCGCTAACCTACGGTAAAAATATTGTATATTTTTTATTCATATTATGTTTATATATATATATATATGTATTTAAAAATCAAATAGTATGTTTATTTATTTTTAACTTACATTCATTATTTATTAATTGTAAGGTTATTTAAGTATTTTAAGTATGTTTAAGTTAATTTATATTTATTATTTCATAATTTTTCAATTACTTTTAAGACATTAAAAAAATTTGATATTTTGACTATCTATATTTTTTACAACGATATTTTTGTGCTTTAAACCTCCTGAATAAAATAAAACAAAACCGCAGTGCGCCAGAGATTACGTATTTGCCATGAGACGGAGGATAGACAAGCTTTGGAGAGGAAATTGGTCAGAGTGGAGATGTCAAGGTCAAGAGTCCACCATGAGAATGAGGGTTCACTGGATATTGGAAAAAGAGAGATGGGAGAGTAATTGGGGGGGAAGGATGGTCCTTCAGGGCAATCTTCATGCTCCGGGTGAGGTCCCCAAGGATTATGATGAGGGGCTTCAGCCCAGAGCCCAGGGTCCCACAAAAGCCGTCAAAGAAGGATTAGAAGACACCTGGGGATTAATATTTGAGAACAATGTGTAGCTTAAATGTCGAAAGAACAGTGAGGCTAATATGAGTCACTGAGGGAATGGTGTGATGTTTGATGAAGGGGAGGGTGAGGTTCCTTTGGAGGGGAGGAGGAGATACCCATGGATGGAAGAGTGTAATGTCCATTTGAGGTAGACCTGGTGGTCTTGGAATTTTACACTCTACGGGCCCGATTCACAGAACTAACTTAAGACAAAATCCTCAACTTACTACTTTTGGTATTCACAGAATTTCGGATTTTGTCTTAAGACAGACTCAAGACAAAATCCTATCTTAAGTCTGTCTTAAGTCTGCCTTAAGACAAACTTAAGACAAAATCCTAACTTCTGGGAATACCAAAAGTAGTAAGTTGAGGATTTTGTCTTAAGTTAGTGTATAGATAGCTTGACACCGAAATTGATGCAGAAAGTAGATTTATTGCGACACAGCAGAGAAACACCTCTGCCCTCTTCCCTCAGCTCTCCAACTGCTTTACACTCTAGAACACCACCGCAGTGGAAGGTTGGAGCGAGGCAAAGCACGAGACAATAAATAATAAATAAATACATAACAGTTAGTTCTGTGAATCGGGCCCATAGTTTTGATTGGGCATGGCCATCCTGATTCTGAAAGAGCTTGAACCATCTTTTTAGCTCATACTTTTACTGAGATATCATTGTCTCAGTTGGTCCCTTACCATAAAGTTTACTTCCCAGTTGGAAGTGAAGCTGTCCGGCTCGGTGGGCGCCCGGTCACTGGAATATTTTGACTGTGACTGATCATTTGAGATGAAGATCCCAAAACTTTAACTCCTCTAAGTGTTGGATGAGGAGTTGCCCAGTGAGAGATATCCACATTGTTCTGAGGGGAACAACGCGCTTTAGGAGCGCAGCCAATAGGAACACCAGTGCCATGGGACTAATGTTATAATAAAGACAGCACTGAGAATGGACATGTAATATTAAACATTTAAAGTCTTACCCATCCGCATTTACACCTCTATCCAGTAACACAGGCTTTCAGCTAGGTTTGGACAAAGAGATTTTTTGTTGGAAAAATATAGATGCATAAAATTAGGGGTTCTATTTAGTTTTGGTTCCAAAAACTAGCACGACTACAACTCCGATAAGCACATAATATGTACTCACAATACTCTGAGCATCAGAACCAGAAAACAACCTTGGTTTGAAGGAGCTTGGTAGAAAGATCTGGGTGTTACATTTAATTATAATCAATGGTCTGACCTCAGTCTCCTACCAGGAGGAGGCGTTAGACAGTAAAGAGGCAAATCCTAAAGCACTTTGCAGATGTCAGTGTACTCCATATTTAACAAACAAACATAAATCAGAGAAGTAAAGGGGGGAATGTGATGAAACAAGTACCCTATCCCATATTTTATGAGACTGCCCAAAACTGAAAGAATACTGTGGAAGAGTCCTTACTGCAAGACATGTAGGATATCCCAGGGCTCACGGTACCACGAACGGCATGGGTAGCAGTACGGTGAAGGACGCTGGACATTAAATGGAGGACCAAAAAAGACATGAAAAAGTTTGCATGCTGGTTACTTCTTATAGCAAAATGGATTATCCGGAGGCAGGAGTATTATCACTGATTCCGGTCAAGGATGGGTATGAAACCACACTGCGTGATATGGCGGGTAGAGAGAAGGAATTTAGCACTCAGTGGTCTCCACACTGGGATTTTCTTGCCGAAGACATAGAGACCGCAGATGTCCGGGAATGCTTAGGGCAATCCAGAACCCACCAAGGGACTTGTATCCGATGGATGGTAGTACCTGGAGTACGGTATGGACGCTGCATGCGCCAAAACTGAACGGACGTCCATTGGATCGAATGAGAGTTTAATCTTGTGACCCCGCTTGTGAAAATAAGGAGGGACGGGGTGGGGTTAGAGAGAGTGGAGGTATCGGCTGCATTCCTTGTTCTTGTTGTTCTTCAGAAAATGAAATAAAACATAAAATATTTGGAGTTGTACCTTGATTCCAGAAGTTCGCAGCACCTTTTAGTTACAGAGTCTTTGAATTCAATGCTACCCAGGAAAGCTCTGTTATCCTTCTTGAGTGAAATAATATTGTGCAACAATCGTGGCAAACAACAGTCTCCACCCGGTGTGTTTTCTTGCGCATTAGCCCAATGCCACGAGTTTCTTTACCAGTGCTTTACGTCAACACGGCATGGTGTTCAGATACAGAATGCTAGACTCTAGTGGTGGATTGGATCTGCCCAAAGATCTCCTTTTACCATAAGGTCTCCTTGACCAGACAATGAATCTACTATTGGTGTTTGGCATCTGATAATAGTGGTGGAGTAAAGACCTTATCTGAACCCCAGAGTTAAAACTGCCCACTGCTTCTTCCTGGGGAAAAAACTGTGTAGTTTATTATATCTGTTCTTCCTCCTGTATGCGGAGTGTACACGCATGTGCGTAAGTACATGTGAGGTGTGGTACCCCGCTAAAGTCCCCCCGGAGTGTATGTAGAACTTCAAGCTGTAGCCTGCAACTTAATGTTGTAAAAATGACTATTTCAGGTCAAGAAATACATGAGAAATCTGTAAACCTTTCTATGAAAAAGTAAATAATACTGACCAGTCACTCATCCTGAATCCAGAGAATGAATCAAACTTTACAAAAGTGAGAAGAACAAATGTCTCCTGCTAATGTTTCAGAGAAGTCTCAAAAAATGTAAATCTAAACTCGACCGCCATCACAATTCACAGAGCCTATTGAGTCAAATACCCTAACAGAAGTCAGCCCCGCTATGATGCTGTGCCTGATTCACTCATCATTGGTGCAAGCAAATTGCCTCACAATTGTTCAAGTCAGACCTTTTCTCAAGGAAATAGGGACGCCTGGAAAAGTGTCGAACAACTTGTTCCCAGTCTTGAACCTTAGAAAGATGTTGACTAAAACATCTCAGAATACAACTCATTGGGCAAACATCAGTTAGCTTCAGAGAAGGGTGGAATCTGCCACTCTAAAGATTGTTGATGATGCTCTTGAGATTATAGACCGGGGAGACGGAAGGAAACAGGCTTTCACCCCCCATCTTTTGCTCCCATTTTGACTACTAGGTACAGGTGTAAAGCCTCTGAAATGCCCCGAGCCCTGCTAACCAGGACTTAGTGCATGCGCTTTGATCCTTAAAATGGTGCAGGTGACGTCAAGCCCCTAATGTCCAACTCCATTTTATTAATGCCCGATTCCGTCTTGCTTAATGGAGGTCGCCAGTTTTCAATCTTAGACAATGGAAGTAACCATGTTCTCTCGTTTATGAAGAATCGCTGTCATGTCTGCCACTGGATGCAGATGTCGTCTGACATTATCTTTCTTAAAACTATGAAAGTGTCAATTCATTTGATTAATGACATAGTTTCAAAAGTTGATGCAACATTTGTCTGGGTGTTGCGCAGCCAGGGCTGCTCCTGGGAAGCAGTAGTGGGGTGGGGAGGGGAGAAAAGAGGGTTAAAAAATAAATTAAAAAAAGATCACTTACATGATGGCCGGCCAGCTGGCCAGCCGCCGCCTCTCTTCCATCCTCTTCCTGATTTCTGCTCGAACGGGAAGCACACAGACTCCACTAACCCAATCACTACACTGCAATGCAGCCTTGTGATTGGTCTGACGGCCGTGGTTCAGGGCTCAGCCAGATAATGGGAGCCTGGGCATGTTCTCAACCCAGGCTGTAATGAAGGGTCTCTGATGTAATGTAGAGTGGAGAACATGCACAGTGTGCATGAATGTTTGGCCCGAGAGGGCCGGCCAAACATTCATGCGCACTTAGGAGGGTGCCACCACTCCCCCCTGCGCTGCTCAGCCTAGCAGCACTGTCCCAGCACGGAAAAAGAAAATGATAATAACATCGCGTTATCATCATTTTATTT
The DNA here is from genome assembly GCF_964261635.1 of Lissotriton helveticus. Lineage (NCBI taxonomy): Eukaryota > Metazoa > Chordata > Amphibia > Caudata > Salamandridae > Lissotriton > Lissotriton helveticus. The sequence goes on from NC_136065.1 coordinate 4,926,201, forward strand.
TTCCGTTTTTGCCGTGCTGAAAGACAGTGGGGCGAAGCTCCTTCGCCTTAGCGGAGGAGCCGCCCCTGGTCATATGTCTACTTTTAATCAGGTCCAGGGTAATAAGAACAAATACAGACATTTAGTGGAAATCGTGTAGTCTGAATTGACGTCCTTTTACCTCATATGTTCATATGGAAAGGACTGAGACGCACACCTTGATGCACATAATCTATGTCAGACATTCCTAAACTTATATCAGAAATTCCAATTTTTGATAAGATTTAGTATATTTGGACTGCCACTTGACCACTTGTCAGGAGAGGTGCTTTGCCCAGATTATCGCCAGAGATCCAGCCACAGACAGTCTTGCCTACTGCCAGCACACTTCGGAGATGCTACACTTCGTCTGAAGCTGATAAAGCAGAGTACCGGAGAAAGACCGCAGCGTGCGTTTGCCATTCACAGGGAACACTGTCTTCACGCCTCAGCCTTTGCTGTCAACAAGCTATGCAATGCGTCGCTTCTCCATAAGAAACTCTAGACTGCAAGTTGATCTGCCTTCCACGCTCTCTTACGGTAGCACATAGAAGTAGGAATCAGGGTGTTAGGTTTTAGATGAAATGTTAACCATGTTAGAAATGTTCATTTTATTCTTGTTATTGATAACGTGCCTGTTTTTATAATACTCTGTGTAGTTGATTTAGATGTGTTGAGAAACAGATTGTTCCTGTAGTAATACATACTTATTACTTAAAAGTGTTCATTCATTGTTGGTGCATTGAAACAAGTTCAGCTGTGTCACCCCTGGGTGGGAAAGCGCACCTTATAGAGCTATGCCAAAGTTGTAAATTATGCAACACGTTTAACTGGATCGTCCTAAATTATCATAGCTCAAATTACTTATAAGTATGTAGTATATGGTATGAGGGGTACCTAGTGTCTGTAGGTTGAAGCGCCTCTCGTGGACGGCAGCACTGGTTGTGTCACCACGAGTACGACAAAGTAAAACAGACTGGAAGGGCAGTTTAATACTTCTGCCTCGATGTCGCCATTTGAAGTCATTGCAAAGCCCAAACCTCACTTTTTACGTTATGTAAGTCACCCCTAAGTCAGGCCTGTGGAGCCCAAAAGCAGGGTGCTGTATGTTAAAAAATGGAAAATATACATTTTCATGATCTAATAGTAAAAACCCTAAGTTGTTGTTTTTACTGTGGAAACGCTACTAGCCCCATTGGCAAGTGCAGCGTTACAAGCCGACACCGCAGCACTGCTAACTTATGAATGGGACTGCTAACGTTGGTGCTGTAAGCTATCAAAAGAATCAGTGCATTAAATCTGAGTGCATGGTGAAGTCAAATGTCATGCCCAGGATGTGCAAAGTGCAACTTTAGAAGTTGCCACTTTGGTTGCCCAAGGTTTCCAGGGCCCGTTAAGGGTTGTACTTTGGGTCTGTCCACCAGACAGCTTTCTGCCCTCTGGGAAAAGATGCGCTAACGACTCCCAGGAAAAAACAATCCAGAGAGAGGGAACCTGCTAACCCACTGGCTACCACCCGTGTCCTGCCCTGAGGGCATTTTCTGAGCATAAGAAGGGAATCCTTGGCACCCTGAACTCAGATTTTCGCAGGACTAGAAGAAGGACCGAAGAAGGACGGCCATGCTGCACCAAGTTCCCAGCGAGGGGAGGCTGCAGCGACACGGACTGCCCTACTGGCTAGCAAAGGAAGTAACAGTGCCTGCTATGTCCTTCTTGTGGAGAAATCATCTCCCAAGCCCAGCCAAGGCAAGAGAGTGCAAGGCTCAGCCGGCTGACCTCCTCCTCACAGAACATTGTCTTAACAGCTGAAGTAGCCCTGCTATGGGCGAGTAGCAGCCTTGATCCCAGGGTCGCCACTCTCCACCGTCGTGCAGCACCAGGGGTCAATGCTCAGAAGTTACATCCAAGTCTGCTAGAACCGGTAGAGTCATCGGAGTGCAGCTTGGTCACCCTGAAGGCAAGCTACAGCTCGGCGAAGGATTTGGCGGTAACCGCAACACCGGACGACTGATAGCCAAATGGCAAATAGACTACTACCAGCCAGTTGACCATTGTGGCCTGGATCACCTTACTAAGCCTGTGGGCAGAGTAGCCACAAGAGGACCCCAGACTCCCACACAAAAAGACCCCCAGGTGACCGCATTGCACCCCCAGCATCCGTAAGTACATTAAGTTTCCTGTATCCTCAGCATCAGGATAACTTCCATAGGAGGTCATTGGAATGCGGATAAAGAGCCTGGAACTGTCTGGAGACTGCTTCTTCTGTTGAGGCAGCTATTTCTGAGAGTCTTGCTGGTACCCTCACAGGCTGCCTGCTAGAGTCTGTCTCCCAAAGTAACTCTAACTGACTGCATCATAACTTGCCAAACATTTTGGTGAAAAAGTTATTTAGTGTCAAATTCGTTGAATTTGCCAAAGCTTCCTTGTGATTGAATGAAATGCTCTGATTTACTGTACCTTGAATAATCTACCAACTGGTGGATCTTTTCCATAGTGGTGTAAAAAAAATATTTTAAAATCTACTTTTTTTTACATAAATTGTTGTTGGATTTCTCGAGTGTCTCCGTTATTTCTTCTTCAATTGTTTTTTTCCTGTTTAAATGTTTTACGCTTGTTCCTTAGTGTAAGCGTTGCTGCTCAGAGCCACAGCAGGCACACGGTTGAGCAGAGGATTTAACAAACACAATCTACTGATCTTAAAGGGGTTGTTTGGTGTAATTACACAGTGAGGTCGCACAAGCACACCATATATTACACCCCATTTCCTTGCAGGAGATGAATATCTTCTCATTCCAGTAGACTTTCCTGCTGCATCTGAGACAGTAAACCACCTCACACCCTCATGAATATCCTCGGTGAGATGGTAGACCAGGAAGGCTCGGTGGTGTACTGGCTCAAATCACACCTGGAAAACTGGGGGCAGATATAAAAAATAGCCAACTCCCTGCCTAACACATCATTGTTACACCAAAGAGTCCCACAGACTTCCATATTATCACCAAAATATTCAACCTGCGATAGAAAACTCTTCTACTCTTTCAAACTGGATGATAGTCAACTGTACAAGAAGATCACATCACTAAGTAGCATCTAATATGTAAATTAAACACTGATGGAGGTACAAGTCTGGAGGACATAACTCTACCTTCAAGCGCACATACATGCTGAAGCGAAATGAGAGTAAGATCCGCTGGAACCTCTAGGACTATCAAACACCACATCCCGCAGGACGAAGTCATGCAAGCTGCTGTTCGGTCACGACTGTACTACGGCAACTCACTGCTACGTGCTAGTCCCAAGATCCACTGAGCATGTTTTAATCAACGCTGCATGCGTCAGCAGGACTGCTCCCAGGAAGAGAAGATCTGACCACATCATCTCCATGCTGATCCCACTCAATCAGTTGCCAATAGAATCCAGGAGTAAGAGCAAACGATCCTGCGTCTCGTACGAAGCAATCCGTAAGAACCACCACATACCGGCCCAAAACTAAACGACTCAGGCAGATGAACATCTGTGAGGAGCTGAGCCACACTCCTGCTTGAACCTCCAGAGCTAACTAGGACATGCAGGAAAGATCTGGAACTCCGTACCCCTCAGTCAGAAGAGATCCTACAGATCAAACCTTCACGAGGGAGCTGACGATGCTTCCTGCTCTGGATGAGCACATGATGACCACTGTGCAAAGTTCAATGAGTAGGTGAAATGGGGGCATTTGGGGTAACTCAGACCTAGGGACCTCAACAAGCATCAAAGTGGAGACAGACTGACTGCAAATGAGTCTTTTTAAAAAGCTACGTAGAGTGTTACCCGTTTTGGTGGACTCGAAGAAATCAATTTCCTGCCTCACAACAGCCTTGAAGAGCAGGACACGGAGGCGGCGGGTGAGGCTGGCCATGGTGAACATGAAGAGTCCTCCTCTGCACCCGGCGGAGAGAGAGCTGTGGAGAAGGAGAGATGGGGTTGAATAAACCAAGGTAAGAGGTAATCACCTGTGGGTGTGGACAACAGAAACACAAATCTTGTAAGAGAAGAATAAAACATGAGAATACCATATGCTAGAAGCAACGGGAACCTTGGGCCTCAACGCTGAGAGGCCAGGTTCACATGACCTGGGGTACAGCACTTCACACACTGCCCTGGCCCAGATCTGTGACCCCAGCAACTGCACAAGAGGTACTATCCTGGTCATATGGCAGCCCACCCTCCACAGGCCACCATTCCCAAGCACCTTATTCCTTTATTCCTTGCCTCAACACAAACCCAGTGTTTCTGTTTGCCACCTTTTAGCTTAGTGGAGACAGTTTTGTGGCAAAGAGATCCTGTACTTGTTGGGATGGAGCCTGGCGTTTGCAATGTTGAGGCCAATGTTGGGGGCAATGGCAGGGCTCCAGAGGCAAGAGGGCGATCTCCCCTTTACAGACGAACCCCCATCACAGAATTAAACTAATAGGTTTAGGAGCAATAGGGGCAGGTTTCCCATATTACCGTTCAGATATTGAGGGAATGCACACAGATACGTACCTGGAGGATTTGGAGCGAAAGCCCCGCTGAGAGACAGAGGAGCAATGGAGCTTGGAAACTTTGGTAGCCAGGGTAGACTCCAGGTGAGACCCCATGTCTTGTTGCCTTAAGTCGGCCATACTAGATTCTGTGGAAACCATGATCTTCTACAGACATCTTCTCTATCCAATATGGCCACCATTTACATACACTTCCTCCACCCGGGTGCGTGGCTGACACAGCAGAAGTGGTGAGGGCTCCACTGAGCCTGTGCCTGGTGAATTAGCATTTTGGTGTGCTTACAACGCTCTCGTTCAAGGTCGCTTCAGCCGTCCTGCACCGTGAACCTTTATTTTTCTGCCCTTCTCTGTCTTAGCATTCCTTCCATTTTTGGGTTTGTATACTTGCTTTTTAGGTCTCGCCTATGCAGCGCGCATGCGCTGCATAGGAGGACCTTTAGCCGTCGCTCTGGTAATTTTCAAGCACACACTCGTGTTTGTGGCGGCGTCCACCTTGTGGGAGCAAGCAGGGGTGTGCCACAAGCACGAGTGCAGTGCTTGAAAATGAGCAGACTGTGCGTGCACACACGCAGCACTCCCGGGCTCTCTCTCTCTCTCGGTCTCTCTTTCTCGCTCTGTTATTGTGTTCTTTCCTTTCCCTGTTCTTGTTTTATGTAGCTGTGCGTACCATTGCTCTAGATACTCTACATAACCAATGTCGCCCTTGCCCAATTTATAGTACCACATTTGCTCCCATCGGAAATATCCAAACGTTGACTTGCCGCGGCTAAATACAAACTTGTGACTTTGAAGTTCCTGCATTTGTCACCGGCGGTATATATGAATCTTATATTATGCAACCTCTGCTTTAATGATTGGAATAGAGAGTTTGAAATGTCCAAGTCTACTCACAAGGGCTTCGCCAGTTCACCCCCAAGAGACTTGATTTCGTCGAATTCAGTGACTTTTTTAAAAACGTTCAGCGCATTTTCACATGCGCTTTCCATGTTTTCTTTTCATTGTGCCGGTGCTTGGCAATGTCAGCAGCAGAATGTTAACTGCTCGTACCCACCCTCATGTCTTATTCCAGAGCTCCAAGCAGATAAGGATGGCTAATGCCTCTTGGTGTGTTTTACATCAAAGGCTGATGGGAGCTCTGACAGTCTGCATGTCCGTCTTGTAAATAAACCATTAATCACTCACCCAGCCCCTAAAATGAACTGTTTCCCAGTGGCATGAACTTTCCTTGGGTCACTAATATAAAACAAATCTTTGGTAATCCATGGGCCAGCACAGGGCTAGACTGAAGGACATATCTGTGGAGACGGGCCTGCCTGGTGTCCCGGACATTCTGAGTTAACTTTCTTGAACTGTGTGAGTGTTTGGTAGCAAACATATGTGTGTGTTTGTGTGTGCGTCCGGTAGAGAGGTTTGAGCAGGTGAACATGTCAATAAAAAGCACAAAACAAAAATTTATGTTTTTCTTAGCTCCCATGTTTCTCTATTGTCCTTAAAAGTTGTGATTTTTAGGTCGAGCATCAGCACGCACGCGCTATCTACAAGACCTGCTGTAATCGGTGAACGCCTTTAGTCCCGCCTCCTGCTTAGGATTGGTCCATTCCAGCGTCGCTCTTCTTTGCTGCCTCCTGTCTCGTTCCGCAGCTGATAGCTCACTTCCTTTCAAGGCTCAGGAGCAGTACAGTGTACTTACGCTTGCTTTTGTTATCTCCTGTTTCTGAGAACTTTCTAACTTTCTTGTTTTCATGCTTTTGGCCCACGGCTGCTTCCGCCCTGTTTTCATTCCGCTTCTGCTTCACGTTATATGCCATTCCCCCCACTTTCAAGCAGCGCACACAGCCCCTGCCGCAGTTGTATTTTGGCCTGTCATTGCTTTAATTTTTTCAACAACTGGACACCAACCAAGTAACAGCATTAACAAACGAGAAATGAAACCCCTGAAGCGTTACGTAAAAAGGAAAGCTAAGCCTATAAATGCGGCTGACGCTTTACCGACTTCTGTGATCTGAACAAAGACAAGTCACTCTCACCACAGGAGCTGAAAAGATGCTTAGGGGTGAGCAAACACACAGGTGAGTCCTCTTCCTTCACCTGCACACGGCGTTGACCCACATTCTACGGTGGGTGGGAGCATCGAGGCAGTAGTTCCTGCTCCCAGAATTACTGATACCATGGGCATTCATAAATTCAGAACCATAATGCATTGGTATTTTATGTTACAGCTTGGGGGTGTCTCAAGAAATTTATCACAGAGATTTCATCAGCTTTTAACTACTCGAAAGTCAAAGGGAGGAATGGTGCGGCAGTTTGGAATGCTTGGAATTATATTTCCTAATTTTCCAGGCAAATCAGCGATTCTCCAAAACTTGGTATGTGGGCCTGTCAGAGCAGCAGATCATGCAATCACATCCTTTCATTCGCCAAAGACAATGCATGTTTTCTGCCGCCTGGACTTGATTGAGCCATGCGGGTTTCCAATGTGCGCAATGAAAGTAAACAATAAAACCTGCATTTTAGGGGGATCCTATTAAACAAAAAAAATCTTGAAATTTAAAACGTGTAAAGATATTTTAACATTATTTTAAAAAGGTAGTCGCTGTCTGGAAGAGCTGATGGATGTTCTCATAGAGATAAATATAGTCTCAATTAAAAGTATGTGCAACCTAGGTTTTGTCTCCTGAAGAGAAAGTTCACAAAACAAAATCAAAACTACCAGAGTTTAATAAGAGATTTCATTTCAAAGCAAAACAGTTTGAAAATTGTGCTGGTAGTCTGAAAAAAGTTGGCAGAATATACATTTCTTCCTTAACTGTCAAACAGAATTCGCTGAATTATTTATAAGAGAATACACAGCTATTTAAAATCTTTCAGAAATCTTCTTCAGTGTTATCTGAATTTCACGAATTGCCACAGTATTATAATGTATGTATCTGTATGTGGTTGTATTTGTGCCTCTGTATTGTGTGCCTGTGACGTGGCACACACTTAGATGAACAGCCGTGGGAGCCCAAGAGGTGTGGCATGATAGAATGCACAAACAACAACAACAACAGTTTATTTATAAAGGGACGGAAGGCAGAACAATGTCTTACATTCACCCCAGTACAGAGATCTGGGCCTAAATCCATCGTTTGTTTGCTCACCATGCCATTCCAGTTTGAACCCAGCCATATGCAAATCAGTCTTGACCCTGTGACCCATGGGAACAGTCCAGCCCAAACTGCCAAGCCATATCTTCCCTGGACCGGAATCAAGCATCCTAGGACCGGTTTCTGGCTATCTGCCGTCATCGGCCAGGATATCTTGACTCCAGTGGCGTAGTGAGCACGGGACCCACGTCTGGGCATACCCTTCCCACATAGGGCGAACAGCAAGACACACAACGTGATGGACGGAATGTTGCACATTGCCAAAACATTCACCCCCAGTCACAGATCTGGGTTTAATCCATTGTTAATTTGCTCACCACGCCACCCCAGTACAGACATGCCATAAGCAAATCAGTCTTGACCCTGTGCCTCATGGGATAAGAAGAGTGCCTGTGTCTGTGCTCTGTTCTGCGTTTGCGATTGTAGAAAGTTGCAGAATGTTACAGGAAATCAGTTTGATCCAAAATACTCCCAAACAAACACCTGTTCCAGATGCTTCTCTGAACTGTGGGTGTCTCACATGGTAGTGTTAATGGGTCCAGGGCAGATGGCCGCAACAAGCATTTGCAATGCATTAGCTCTCCCATTACTGAACATTTGAGATATTGGTGTTTTATTATTACTAGCAACACCAATAGCTCAAAGTTTCAGCAATGAGAGACCTATTGCCTTGCAAATACTTCTTATATCAGTCCCTGGCTATGGAATAATTGGGAGGCGAGAGGTCTGTCTACCCAGTTAGTTCGCTCCACGGGTAAGCAGAGAGATCTGTGTCAGCAGAGAGGTCTGTGACAGTAGAGAGGTCTTTCTGCCCTGTTTGTTCGCCCGAGGAGTTCCGCAGTTAGGTCTGTCGGCCCCCCAGTTAGTTTGCCCAAGGAGTCAGCACAGAGGTCTGTCTGCCCCGTTAGTTCGCCGAGGGGTCAGCAGCGAGGTCTGTCTGCCTTGTTAGCCCACCCGATGGGTCAGCAGAGAGGTCTGTCTGCCCTGTTAGCCCACCCGATGGGTCAGCAGAGAGGTCTGTGACAGCAGAGAGGTCTGTGTGCCCTGTCAGTCCACCTGAGGGGTCAGCAGAGAGGTCTGTCTGCCCTGTTAGTTCACCCGATGGGTCAGCAGAGAGGTCTGTGTGCCCTGTCAGTCCACATTGGGGTCAGCAGAGAGGTCTGTCTGCCCTGTTAGCCCACCCGATGGGTCAGCAGAGAGGTCTGTGACCGCAGAGAGGTCTGTGTGACCTGTTAGTTCACCTGAGGGTTCTGCCGAGAGGTCTGTGAGCCTTGTCAGTCCACCTGAGGGGTCAGCAGAGAGGTCTGTCTGCCCTGTTAGCCCACCCGATGGGTCAGCAGAGAGGTCTGTGACAGCAGAGAGGTCTGTGTGCCCTGTTAGTTCACCCGATGGGTCAGCAGAGAGGTCTGTGTGCCCTGTCAGTTCACCCGAGGGGTCAGCAGAGAGGTCTGTGTGCCCTGTTAGCCCACCCGAGGGTTCAGCAGAGGGGTCTGTGTCCCCTGATAGTTGGCCCGAGGAGTCAGCAGAGCGGTCTGCCCTGTTCGTTCGCCTGATTCCTGACAATGAATGACCAAGTCATCTGCAGCTCTGAAGTTGTCATATGACTTACAGTGCTTTGAAGCTCTCTGTCTGGAGGTCCCCTGCCTGCCCTGCTTCTCCCAGGACAGAACCAACAGCTGTGAGAGCGACGGAACGTTAAACCAGGGGCAAACACACATGGGCTCATGCGTGGGCACACAAACGAGGGCACAAGTGTGGGCTCAAAAACTAGGGCACATGCACGTGGGCTCACACACATGGGCATACATATGGGCTCACACACATGGGCACACGTGTGGGCTCACAAACATGGCACACGCATCGGCTCACACGCCTGAGGCACATTGGAAGGCGCAGCCGGCACAGGTAAGAGCAGTGGGGTGGGTGGAGTCGATAGATGATGGGATAGCAAAAATTAAATAAAAAAATTGATAAAACCACTTACCTGGCACTCACCGCATCGCCGAGCGCAAGGTAAGTGGTTATATTTTTTTATTGAATTTTTCCTATGCTGACATCTGTCGATTACCCCCCGCTGCCCCGCCCTCCCCCCCATGCTCATAACTGTGCCAGCCCAAGAGTGGGCGGAATAGTGCACTCTGGGATAGCTAGATACCATACATTGCACTAAGTCATCATCAGTGAGAGGGGACCTGGTAGCTCATTGGCTAGTAAATGCTTCATCCCCTAAAGGTACTTTCTGGGCATAAATATAACAATCCTAGCACCCAGACCACAGATAACGACTGGATTGGAGAGGGGACCATAGAAGGAGTGACCTTGTGTTCCCTGAACCTGGCAAGAGACGCTGCACCAACCGCTGGCCTGCACCTCCTGATCCTTGGGCTAGCAAGGAGAGGATTGTGCCTGTGGTGACTGGCTCATGGCAAAGTCACTCCTGAGCCCCAGACAGAAAAGGTGAACCCCAAGAGTCAGTTGGATGACTTCCTGTTACAGAACCAGGGCCATAAAAGCGAAAGAAGCCCGCCTTGGCTAGCCAGTAGCCACAATCTCTTGATCGACATTGACTACCAACTTGCTGACGGAGATGAAGTGGCAACATTGAAAAGTTGCATCCGAGTCTGCTGGACCTGGGAGAGTCAATGGAGAGCAGTTTGGCCGCTCAAAACCAGCACTAGCCTTCACCACGGGAACAGCTGGTTTTGCAGTGACCATAGACCAGTAGTCCAATGGCAACTGGACTTTTGCAAGACCAAAGAGGACTTTGAATGACATCAGATCCTGTAGCCATAGTCAGTACACCTGGACCGTGAATCAAGAAGTAAGCTAGAGCATGTTCAGCAGCTTGCATCCCTTGCATAAGGACCATGCAATTGATCTCTCTGGGGGTCACCGATAGAGCTTAGAACCGGACTGAAGACTGCTTTGGTGAGAAGGTAACTGTCCTAAGCTTCCTCACTGGCCCTCTTTACCTCTTTACCGATGGGGAAATGCCACCCAAAATGGGCCCGAATAGTCGAACACAACTTTCTAAACATTTTACAAAGTTTCCAAACTATACGGTTATCAGTGCTTGTTGGACTTTTACTGTGATTTACGTTTTACTCTAAGATCTATTTCCCAAGAACCCTCCAGCCAATTGTGTTCATTCTGGTGACTAAACTTTCATAAACATACGATCTGTTTGTAGGAATTGGTTTTGGATTTCTTTTGTGTTGTGTGACTTTCTTATTTCGTTGATTTGTTTCTTCTAAATGCTTTACACTTACACGTGTTCCTTTGTCCAAGCCTGGCTGCTCGAAGCAACAGCTGCTCATGGTCGAGCTAAGGTTGCAGAAATGAGGCTGACCGGACCCAGTGAGTGAGTGTATTCCACCGTGAGGTCACACAACCACACCATATAGTACACCACTTACCTCACCGCCACCAAGTGCCGGAGAAGACCCTGGGAGGCTCACCCAGGACAAGGACCTATGTTTATCTGAATTAAGCTTTAGACAACTATCAGCCGTCCAGGCAGCCTCAGTGACCAGGAAGGAAAGTGAAGTGAGAATTCACATCTGCCAGAGCGGCCACGAAGGGACCGAAGAGGGCAGGACTCAATCGCGAGCTTTGTGATACGGCGTCCATTACGGATGACGCAAATGTGGAAGAACCTGCCCTACTGGCTGTTCATGATGTTTACGCAGGCACACCGAACCATCGAGCAATAGGTTTACTGGAAATATCAGGATTTCTTCCTAAATGAGCCACTGCATGTCACATTTATACTGGTTTCAAAGCACACGCGCAGATCAGGCCATAATATGTGGTGCATGTAAAACTGATTTACATGTCTGTGTTTTTTTATCTGTGATATTTATAGATCATTCTGCTGTATTTGTCATGTGCAAACACAATTTGAGTTGGAAGGTTTAACCAATTACCATTCCCGTCCTGAGCTACAAGTCTGTGTGGAAATAACACAGATTGTCGTAAAACACAACCCAGGAATGCCCTGTCGTGCACTGTGAAGAGGTGCAGCTCCTCGGTCAGTTTATAGTTGATTGGCAGCTGTCGTCAGGGTGGGGTGCAAGTGAACTCACAGACTGTAGGTGTTACTAAGGATTTAGGTTTGAGATCACCTCTCTCGCCCCAAGACTAGTAGAGCTTTCAGAAATCTCCCATGTCTTAACACACATGCGGCTGTAAGATCTTTAGACCCAGTTCCAGACTTGCTTCTCCAAATTCCCTAAAAATGTGGGCTTTGGAAAGCAGAATTTAAATATTCCAAAAAAAAACCTAGTTTTACCCAGGGGTGGAAGCAGCGCTGCTGTCGCTGGACGCCCGTATGGCGTTTGATAGAATAGAGTGGCATTATCAAGCTGCTGTATATGCAGCCTCTGGCCAGAGTGTGAGTTCATGGTTCGGTGTCCCGCTCTTTTGCTCTCCGGAAGGGTAAGAGACAAGGGTGCCCTTTATCACTGATCTTATTTGCACTGGCGCTGGAACCACTCGCGGCTTGGGTCCGGGGGGAACCCGGTAATATCGGGCATATGCGGGGGAGATCAGTGGGAAGAGAGGGTATCATTAAATGCGGGCGATGTTCTCTTATATGCAATGAGACCACGGTTCACAATCAACCGGCTGCTTCAGATTTTTAAGCTTTTTGAAGGATACTCTGGAGACCAGATCAACGGGGATAAGTCTCTCCTACATATGTTGTCGAGTGGGAAAACCCCGATTATTGGGAGCAGACTCCAAGCTACAGATTACAGATAGTTTTAAATATCTGGGCATACAGATAGGGAAAACAGACTCAGAGTTTTTGGCAGGGAACCTAAAGCCGCAGTTGGAACGTTTAAGGAGAGATGTAACCCACTGGAGGACGCTACCGATATCCCGTATGGGGAGAGCAGTTCTCTTCAAAAGGATGTCCCTGCCGCGATTACTATACATTATACAAAATACCCCTTGCCCCATACCAGACACATTCTTTAAAGAGGTGGATAGCGAGCTGAGAGCGTTGCTGTGGGATGGCGGGGTGCACGGATGGCTCTGGCCAAACCACAGAAGGGGGTATATGAGGGAGCTTTGGCCATCCCAGATCTTCAAAAGTACTACTGGACCCGCACCTAATGGTCATTAATGATTGGGCATTTGCAGATAGGAATGACCCGGCGTATAGGGTGGGTCATTGGGCTATGGGGACCAACGGCTACTTGGGGGCACTGTATGGCCGAGTGAGAACGGGAAACACACCCCCACATACTCAGATAGTATTGACAGTGTGGTCAAAGACCAATAGGTTTTTGGGTTGGACCAACCGGCTAACAGAGCAGATTCCCTCGTGGAACAGCGAAATGCTCCGGGATGTAGGTAGACTGCAGGGCTTCTCGAAATGGAAATTAATAGATATTGTACGCCTCGGAGACGTGTGGAAAAGGCAGGCTGTGATTACGTTTTCAGAGCCACAGAAAGAATATCAATTGGCGCCCACAGAACACTACAGATATCTGCAACTGAAGCATGCGCTGGGCAGGCACCTCAAAGATGAGGATCAGATCCTTGAATATTGTCCACTAGAGGATTGGTTACTATAAGACACCATTCCGGAGAAGGCTCTCTGATGCACATACAAGAAGATAATAAATAATTCCCGAAACCTACTCATTAAGCTGCGGGAGGCGGGGGAATCTGATGTGGGCCTGTTAGAAGATGATGATTGGGCGGAGGCGGTGCAGAGTCCTAGGGAGGTGGCGATCCGGGCACAATTCAGACTGGTCCAACTGAGAATCCTGCATAGGTCATATTATACCAGCACACTCATGTTCAAGCTGGGACGTATACTAACAGGAATGACAGAGGGGGTGCACTCAGAGGGGTACATTCCTTCATATCCCGTGAGAATGCCCGATAATATAGAAATATTGGAGGAAGGTGGCTCAGATTATGTCAGAAGTGATTGAGCAAGAAGTCTCCTGGACACCAGGTGGCACATGCTATGCGCCTCCGGGGGAACAGAATTGGTTCCAATATCATAGAATGTGGCTACAGGTGGCTGCAATGGTGGCAAAAAGAAATGTTGCAGGGGCATGGGGGGCAATTCAACCGCTGAAAGTGTCACAATGGAAGAGAGATTTGGACTGGTGCTGGGCAGCAGAAAAGACAATCTATGAGAGCCGGGCTGCCCCAAACAATGGGAGAAAGTCTGGCAGCGATGAGAAGATTTTAGGGGGAATGGGGGGATATCTGGTATTTAGAAGGGAAGGAGTTGGTGGGTGGCTGGGATCATCTAGGAAGAATTCAATTGTGTAATGATTATTCCTGCATGTCCATAAGCTGCAAGTTGTGAACGTCAATGAGAAACTTGTATTATAAATTGTGCCTATGTAATGTATATGGATGCTGACACTTGTATAATAAAAAGAAGTTTAAAAAAAACACCCAAAAAAACTCGTTTTAACAATTTTCTTAAGGCTCCAATTTTATTCACCCAAACTAAAACCTCTGTACAATCTATCTTTAAACTCCTTCTTCACACTTGTAGATCAGCAGCGAAACACAGTCTAGGGCTGCAAATACTATCCAGATGGAGAATCTTGGGCCCTTTTTTATCACTACTTCACGCAGCACAACGCATCAAGCCACCGTGCTGCGCTGCATGAAAGGGAGGGGGCAGGGATGCGGCGTACTGGACATTATGCGCCGCAGTCCTGCTCTCGCCTCGCCGTGCACAAACTGCTGCCTAGTGCCGAGGCAGGCACCCTTGCACCATGGAAGAAGCCTGCCTTCTCTCCAGCCAGCTGTGCTGATGTGGGAGCCCCTCGGGCATGCTATAATGTATTCCACCCACACTTCATCCACTTCTGGGGGAGAACTGAGTTGACTCATTGTCAGTGAAATTGCTCCCCCTCCCTCGCAGCTCCACCATTAAGTGAGGCCTGCCCCCGCACTCTCGAGTGTTTGGTGTTTGAGGCCCTCCTCCACCCACAGTGGACCTCTATCTCCTTTCTATAGCTCAGTTTTTCACGTGTTTTTCACTCGTTTTTCACATGTTTTTTCACTTGTTTTTCTACCCTCTTTTTCTTCTCCTTTCTGCACTTTTCTTCATTTCTGCTCCTTTCTGCTCTATTTCCTTTTTCCTTTACTCCTCCTTTTCCATCCTTTCCTGCCCGCTTTCCCTGCCGCTGCTGCCCCCGCGGCCCCCCCAGCGCGACCTCCCCAATTCAGCTCCCCTCCCCGCTCCCGCCTTCCAGCTGTCCAGCCCTCCCCAACCCCTACCTAATGGCGGCCGCGCGCAATTGGCGCGCCAGAGGCTAGCCCGTCTGCAACCCGACCACAACCATACCAGGAACCCTGGACCTCCGCACCGCCAACGCTATGACCCAGCAGCACTCCACGCACTCAACCCAGGCCGCAACAACAACTGCAGGCTAGCCTCACCAGCCGACACCAACGGACCCTTCAGCTGTCACCGCTGCTGACAAACCTACAGCACCGCTTGGAACACAGACCCAGCACAACCCAACCGCAAGAACACACACGTACCGAAGACCTCGCAATGCATCCTACTCAAATGTCTGATCCCTCAACAAACACGCCACCAAAATCTGGGACCTCCTCGACACCACCACCCCGGATGTAGCGTTCTTCACTGAAACCTGGACCAACACCAACTCAGGACCGGACATCGCCATCGCCATACCCCAAGGATACAAGATCTCCAGGAAGGACCACCCCACCCGCCCGGGAGGAGGAATCGTCATCGTCCACAAATCCACCGTCCACTTGAGCACACTCCCTGACGAAACGACACACCTTCACTTCAAGATACTGGCCAGCCCTAACTCCACCCTCCGAGGAACCCTCATCTACTGACCCCCTGGACTCCGCTGACTTCTCGTCAACTCTATCATGGACATCATCTCCCGCATGCCATCGCATCCACCAACTACACCCTGCTGGGAGACCTCAACTTCCACCTCGACAACCAACTGGACCCCAACACCACATCCCTCCTGGACAACCTCCACAACATTAGACTCCGCCAAATCGTGACCGAACCAACGCACTCTGCAGGACACGCTCTCGACCCCCTCTTCACAACAGGAAACTCCATCACCTTCAGCCACACCACCGAACTCCCATGGACTGACCACCGATGCGTCCACTTCACCTTCAGAACACCCACCATCCACAGACACCAGCAAATGCTCCCACGACAAAACTGGACCAGAATCATTGACGACCAGCTCACCTCCTCACTCAGCAACTCCACCCCAACCACCGTGGGAAATGACTACCCCATCACCGCAGCCCGAACCCTGCACAGATGGATCTCTGACAGTGCGAACACCATAGCCCACCTCAAGAAAAACAACAGCACCCAAGCCAAGAAAACCAGATGGTTTACCACCAAACTTCGAGAGTCCAGATGTACTTGCCGCTGCCTCGAAAAGGCCTGGAGGAACACCAAATCCACAGAAGCACACAACAACTTCAGAGCCGCTACCAACGCCCACCACCTACTCATCAGAAAAATAAGGAAAAAAATGACAGAATCTCCACACACGCACACAACAGCAAATAACTCTTCAACATCATCAAGGAGTTTGCCAAACCCACCAGCGAATCAATGGATATTCCTCCCTCACAAGACCTCTGCGACAAACTCAGCACCTTCTTTCACCATAAAATCAAGAGCATCTACGACAACTTTGACGAAGACAACCAACACACTGAACCCCCGCCAACCACCCCAACACCCTGAAGTCAGCGATTGACAACTGGACAGCCCTCACCACTGAAGACACAATGAAGTTAATCCACTCTGGGGCCCCCACAGACCCCTGACCCCACCATATCGTCAACAGAGCCGCCGACACAACCGCACCCATACTCCACCACACCATCAACCACTCCCTGGCAACCGCCTCATCCCTGACAACTGGAAACACGCCGAGATCAACCCCCTCCTGAAGAAATCCTTGGCGGACCCCACTGACCAAAAAAACTACAGACCCATCTCCCTGCTCCCGTTCCCAGCGAATGTCCTTGAGAAAGCCATCAACAGCCAACTCGCCACATTCATCCTAATCCGGCTTCAGAAAAAAACACAGTACGGAAACTGCCCTCGTCGCTGCTACAGACGACATCCACACCCTACTGGACAAAGGACAAATAGTAGCCCTCATCCTCCTCGACCTCTCAGGGGCGTTCATAACAGTCTCTCACTGCACCCTAACGCCGCCGCAAGACTGGTCCTCAACCTGCCAAGACACTGTCCCATCTCCCAGCACCTGCGCACACTACACTGGCTCCCCATCGAGGCCAGAGTCACCTTCACGATGGTCACCCACGCACACAAGGCCCTCCACGACACCGGACCAGCATACTTGAACAGCCGACTAAATTTCCATGCACCCCGAAGGACCCTACGATCAGCCCAGCTCTCCTATGCCATGGTCCCCCGCACCAGAAAGACAGGATCGGGAGGCCGTTCCTTCTTCCTCACGGCCAGAGCCTGGAACGCCCTGCCGCTCCACCTCCGAGCGACAACATCGCTTCCGATCTTCGAAAAAGACTTCAAAACCTGGCTAATCGACAGACCCCCCCCCTCCTTGATGGACTGGAACCTGCACCGCCCACCCTACCCCCAGCGCCTTGAGACCGTTACGGGTGAGTAGTCACACTTAACAAATGGCTGATTGAGTGATTGACATTGCTGTTGTTGAGTGCCACTTACTCTGTGGGGGACCTCAGAATACTGCCCTGTAACCTCGGACTGTCCTAGGACCCCAAGGCTGGGACTCATTGATATTTGTCTGACGGCCTTTGGGGGACACCACTGGCGGCTGCAGTTTGAGACCCCTCTACTCACCTGGCCATGGAGAATATGGACATGAAGAAGATGGCGGCAAAGAAGTCGGCCTCTTTGTACTTGGAGCCCAGAATGTCAATGACTCTGCCGGTGTAGTACGGGATGAACATCTCACCTGGACAAGAGAGAGAGGAGAGAGGGTGAGTGATACAGACTGAGCACTACCTGCTCCGGCCACCGAACTCAACTGTGCAAGAAGCAAACAACACACAACTTACTCACTCCTTCCGACCCATCGAGATAGGTGAATACTTACAGGAGAATGTGTGTCTCTCATCCTATGAGCACCTCGTGACAGGGGGTATCTGCTTCCAGATGGAGGGGTAAAGGGGTCACTGCTCACTCTCTGTTGGAATCATCAACCATAGAGCTGCAGCCATCTGGAGTGGTGAGGCGCTATGTCTCACACTATCTGAGCTCAGCAAGCTGAGCAGTGCGGCTGTGTCTCACACCATGAGGGCTTCTTGGCACTGCTTAGAACTGAGGCCAGCTGCAGGGGTGAAGAGACAATTGTCACCCCTTGTGACAGATGAGGGAGGTCGAGCCAAGAGCTGCATCTCACACTCCTCAACTATCATTGCTCGTCCTTCTTGCCTCTTCCATCCTAGCTGTTAAAGTGCTAATGTTTATATGTTTACTTGGGATGTTTATAGAGCACTAGCAAGACTCTTGATCATCAGAGCACCTCACCTAGGGCACGCAGGTGACAAACAGAGAGCCAGACAAGAGAACAAAAGAGCAACAGCTGGTGCTCTGCCTACATACGGGTCACAGAGAGTCACAATGTGGAATCAGAGAGACAACAAGACCACAAGTTCATCATCTGAGGAGACCTAAGCTCAGTTCAGAAGAAAGAGGAACGAGATCCAGGGCAATGAACATCCCAAAGGTCGTGGGGTGAAGAGATCCTAAACCTGTGAGGTAGGGAGGTACAGACCTTGCAGGTATTTAGAAAGAAGAGCGTACATCACTCATACAGGCCACCGAAAATGGAAGATGTTCACAAGACGGTTCAAATGACACAAGATCAATCAAGTGACACAAGGATGGAAGACAGGAACTAGAGGTTGAGGAGAAAAAGTTGTAGTTCCTTTTTGAAGACTCAGACAGGAGGTGGTGCGAACGTCAGGGGGTGAGGTGCAGATGTAGGGGTGGCACTCACAGTCTGCAGAGTTGTGTTCTGTGGTGAAAGCTGGTGTTTCTAGTGATAAAGCATCAGAACCGTGGAGATGACAGGGAACACTTTAAAGATGTAAATGTCAAATGTAAATGTCATGGTACTTATAGAGCGCACTGTCACCAGACGGTCACCTTGCGGTGTCGCCTATTCGGCTTCCTGGCGCTGATACTCATACAGCTGTGGAACCCCTCCTGGCTTTCCCTGTGAAGTGTCCACTCCTGGGCACCCCCAGGGTGTAGCCAGGTATCCTTAGCACTGTTGGGGCCGGTGTGGAGGCTAAGCAAGCTATTGCCCAGAGTTGCAGCGTGGGGCCCGTGATAAGAATAGGCACTGAGGCGAGAATTAACAGGTCCGAGGAAATTGAGCCCGAGACCCTGCCGAGGCGGGAATCGAACCCTGGTCCCGGGCCAGAATTCTGCATCAAGGTCTGCCGCTCTAACAATTGAGCCACACTCCTCCACATTACCGGATGTGCTAGGCAGTTCCTGCATTCTGTTAATCTGTATTGTCAAGACATGGTCAATATCATTTTTGTGTTTTAAAAAGAAGAACTATACAGTCAGAAGAGTGATTTAACTGTTTATGACTTTTCATCTTCCTAGGTATTACCCCTGAGGTTTAAGACATAAACATTATTAGACCTGGGAGGTGAAATAAGCACACAATAATAATTTTGAGTATAGAATATTTAGAGCCTTAGTACATTTGTTTATATGATCATCTTATGGTATTGTATATTTTATCTTCTAGGGGAACTTAATATATAATAATATCTACTCTTTCCTTAATAATTCTGTTCCATCTTTACTGCCACAGAGGTTCAAGTAAATTTAGAAACAAACTTTATCAATATAAAAACAATAAGGCAAAGGTTAGAAACAATGAGAATAATCAGTGGCTGTTTTCCCTGTAAGTCGCCCTCCCAGCACTTCCCTTCCCAACACCCTTTCCCTCACCTGGCCACTTCAATAGTCTGAGCAATAAAAGCAAACTGACTTGAAGCTACCTGGAGGTGGAACATTCTGTCAACAAATAGATCCCGAGGAATCGAGCGTGACAGTGTAATCATAACCCAATCTGGACAGAATCAAAGCCTAACTTCCTTCCTCCAGTGTGGTTCTGGAAAGAACTTTTTATTCCCTTTGGTAAGTCTGAACCGATGGTGCACATTTCTAGCCGTGTCATTGGTGCACATTTGTGAGAACTGAGTCAGCTATCGAGGATGAGGCCAAGAGATCCGGCACCATCAATGACAGTCGGCAAAAAGTTGAGGTTAGCACTGAGTAGAGGACTTGTGTGAAGAGGCAAGTAGAAACGCAGGGCCTGATTCACATAGGGCCTCGGCACTCGTGGTGAAGACACAGCAGTCGTGGGGGCGTCTCTGCACTCGTGGCAGAGGCCCCGCAGTTGTGGGGTCGTCTCTGCACTTGTGGAACATTCTGTCAACAAAGAGATCCTGAGGAATCGAGTGTGACAGAATAGGAAACCCATGGTATTAATACCTCCTGATCTCTTTGGTGTCAAAATGGCCTCTTTAGATGATATTTTTAAAGCCCTAGGTCAGATTCAGCGAGAATTTGCGGACTCTAAGGCCACTATAGCAGCACTTGCAGACAAGGTCACTCAGTTGCAACACAAAGTAGATATCAGAGGAACACCAGAGAAAACTCCATTTGATGTCCCCTTAGGAAAATATCCTAGCGTGGTGCACACAGCAGGTCAAGGAAGTACAGTTATACTAAATATCATAGTCACAGTATGTTAGACCTGTCAGCCCTAGGGTGGTCTTTCCCTGTGTTTTTTTTGCCCTTGCCTAATTTTTCCCACCATCTTTTTGTTGGCCCTTATGTCTTCGGGCACCTTTTTCATGGCTAATCCAAGTTAGGGTGCAGGTGCTCTCTACTTCAAACATGGCTGCCACTGGCCCCTGCTACTGCAGCGTGGTCTTTTTAGTGTAGCACCCTAGCTGCCAGAAGCTGGCTGGATCCCCATACAAATGTTGCAATGCCAGCCACCCATCCCCTGTCCATAGGTAGAGTGGGGAAGCTCCTGGAACCTTCCAGAAGAAAGGCGGAGTTGATTTTTGCCGCCTTAGAGAGTGGTCACCTGACCTGGGCATACTTAAGCAAGGGAGGGAACTTTTTCTAGTTAGTTGGGGCATCACTGACCTGGGGAACCCACGCAGGAGTTTTAGGCGGGAGGGCCTAGTTAGGAACATATGCTACTGGGAGTGACAGGATTTAGGTGCTCCCTCTTAAGCTGGGTGAGGTGTCCTAGACTAGCCCCCTGATCTGGCCCAGCGGTAGGGAACCCCAGGGTCCATCTGGAGTGACTGAGGAAAACTCATCCAGCCTCTAACTCACCCCCCCTTCAACTTTAAGAAACCAACATCTAAGGGCGCAGAACCATCCAAGCGCCAAGAAGACTACTTGCTTTGACCAGAGACTGCTGGGGGATCGACCAGGTACTGGACTGGGCTGCCCTGCCTGCCTCCCCCTGACTGACTTGCTCTGCTTTCCCTCCTGCCTGCCTTGCTGGCTGCATAACTGGAAAAGCGCTATAAGCGGTCCCCTCCTAAAGCGCTGTGTCAGAGACTGCCTGCCTGTCAAAACCTGCTGTAAAGGTACCCCTCAAGCGCTTGACTGCCCTCACACTGAAGCCCCGTGTGAGCGCTGACTAAAACTGCCCCCTAGCGCTTTGAGAACTGAGCGCGCTGGGCCGGGGTGACTCACCGCTGCGGCCCGGACCCGTTTACGCCCTCCGGTAGCGCCTAGAAATCCCTTATGGTGGCCGCGGCGCTAGCGCCAGCATTGCGTCCCCGTCGGCGGCCCCCGTGTGCCAGGAGAGGGCCGCTGGAATCCTCCACGGGCCGCGCTGGGCCGAGGTCACCCTGCCTCTCTGTGCCCCGGTGCCCCCGCGGGCCCTGCGCCGTCATCGAGCCTCCTCGGCGGCCCCCGTATGCCAGGAGTGGGCCGCCGCACCGATTACATCAGGCCGCACTAGGCCTGAAGCCTCCCCCTGCCTGCAGCACGTGACGGGGGACTCCGGCCTCGTCATCGGCCACCCCCCCCCGCCAGAGCCGCGGCGCCATTGGCCGCCCAGACTGGGCCTTCTACAGCGAGGCCCGGCACCTGGGGAAGCGCCGACTCATCGCGGAGGGGCCGTGGAGCCCTGGAGCCCCCCTCCGATCGGCCGCCCCGAGCGCCGGTGCCCCACAGCTGCCCGCTTTCACCGTGCTGGGCCGAGTGAGGCCACGGGAGCGCCGAAGCCCCTCTCGCCTACCCCAGAATCTCCGCAAGGGCCCTGATCAGGCCAAAGACACAAGGTAACCCCCGGGGAGGAGGGCGGAAGGCCGGGTAAGGCCCCGAGGTCGCCCCTCCCCTGGGGAGAACTGTGACTGGGCCCCGTTGGCCCCCTAATGTGCCAACAGTGTCTAGGAGGCCTGGGGACAGACTCTGTCCGTACTTCATTGTTCTGCCTAACTGTCAGTTTAAGGCCTGAAGCCTGTCAATTGAACTGTGGGTTTATACTTGGCAATCAGATAATCCACTTCAGTGACTGTTGGTGTTTAGTGGCCGCCTTAGGTGGCCTGCATTGTTCGTGCCTGCTAATGGAATGGTGATCTTGTTCACTGTACTGAATTTCTTGCAGGGGCGGGCTTCTACAGTTCCTGATGGGGCCGAACTCTGATACTTATTGATTCATTCCAGTATTATTTTGATGACCTGAGTTCTGGTATTGAACTGTTGATATTTACAAGGGGTAATGTTTATAACTGCTTCTTGAAATGGTCGGCCCTGGTTTATGAAAGTACCCTTCTAGCCTGCTGAATAGTATAACGCGACAGGCTGGGTTATTTGGAGTTTTTCTGCTGTACTGAAAGTACTTAATGAAATGTTTTGCCATTTTACAGGAAATGCATTTTGAAAGGCGTTCATGAAATGTTTTAATGAGGTACTTTAATGAAATGCTAATAATTTGCTAATGCATTAATTGCTTTGATCTAAAGCCTACATAAAAGATCTTGATTTTCAAACACAACTAAACTACTGGTGTGGTCTCCATTATTGCGCTCACTTCGTGTCTCAGTGGATGCGTGTGTTGAGTGGCTGCTTTACACGTAAGCCCCTGGCTGCCTTCCTGCTCGAGCCAAGCTACCCCCCGGAGAACTGGTGGTCCCAGTTCTTACATTGGTGGCGAGCGGTGGGATCCAGGACCTGTAGCTACCTAACACCCTCCAGTGGGACAGTGTGCGCTGCAATTAATTGGACACCTATCGTGCCACAAGTTAACTCAATTGCCCACCACTGTCTAGGTCTGCAAAGTGTGTAGAAACCTGTGTCGACCCAGCATTGTTGCCTACGTCCTAGAATCTTTTCTTTCAGGTTATCTGGGTCCCCACCTGACAAAATGGAGTTCCAGCTGGCTGACCTTGATAGGTACACTGTAGTGCAGTTAAGGGAGTTTTGTCAGGGGATGGGGTGCCTGTGGGGACCAGAGCTGTCAAAGAAGAGCTCCGTACCGTCTTAAGGGCATGGGTAAGGGCCCACCCAGAGGAGGAGGAAGAGGATGGGGAACAGGTCACACAAGGGGAGGCGGACACTCACGAAGACCCAGGCCTACTCAACATTTACATGTCAGACAATGTGTTGCCAGGAAGACCTTCCGGGGCAGGGAGTAGTGTATCCAGGGGGAGTGTATCGTCGCAGGAGTACGAGGACAGGAGGGAGGAGAGGTGATTAAAGTGGGAGCTTGCCAAGTTAGAGCATGAGAGGGAGAGAGAAAGGGAAGATAAGAAGCTGGCTTTAGAGAGAGAAAGACTAGCTATGGAGGAAAGGAAGCTGGTGCACGAGCTTCAGCTCAAGGAAATGGAGCTGAGAGCATTACAGTTGGGTGCACCAGGGAGTCCTAATGGTGGCAGCGTACCAGAGGCTCAGCAGGAGCCCAGATTCTGGTTACCTAAGGAGGAGACAGCGAGCTACACCAAGGGGGATGACATTGCCAGGTGGTTGGAGGCGTATGAAATGGCCTTGACTGCCCATGAGGTGCCCGAGAAACATTGGGGAAGTGGTTTGTACCGTTATATACCTCCTGACGTCAGGGACTCCCTCCTGTATTTGGATAAGGCAGACCAGTTTAGGTATACCCCCATGAAGGAGGCGCTTATCAAACATTTTGGCCTCAACCCTGAAAGGTATCGCCAGAGGTTCCGTGACAGCCATAAGCTGTCCACTCAGAATTGGGTGGATTTTTTTGAGTATGCCCGTAAGGCTCTGGATGGTTGGGTGCGTGGCAGCGAGGTGCTTGATTTTGAGGGTCTGTATAACCTTTTTTTGAGAGAGCACCTCCTGGGTAAGTGTTTTCCAGAGCTGCGCCAACATCTGGTGGACCGCAAGCTTACTGATCCCCGTGAGCTTGCGGAGGAGGAGGATACTTGGGTTAGCACCCGGGTGTCACACAAGGGCCCCGGGGGAGATGGCCCGAAAGGCGGACAGGGCGCCCCTCAGAAGAAAGAGGGTGGAGATAAAAGAACGGAGTTCTCACGAGGCCCACAAACTAGACAGTTTGGGAAAGGAGTAGGTACCCCATCTCAGAACCGTTCCCCAAAACCCACTTACCCTGACAAGAGTCAGCAGCCAAAAGTGGTCCGGTGCTATGAGTGCGGAGAGGTCGGACACTACAAGGGAGATGCCCAGTGTCGCAAACGACCCCCAGCCCCCACTGGTGGCAAGAGTCCTGGGGTGGCTAGTGTAGCGCTTGGGTTGGAGCTGCCCCTAGATAGGGAAGGGGAGTGGACAGGCCTGACCCTGGTTTCACTTGGGGATAGAGAGATGGTCCCAGTGATGCCCTTACCATCGAATACTGCTAAGTACCAGCAGAGGGTGAAGGTCAATGGGGAGGAGGTAGACGCTCTGAGGGACACAGGAGCCAGCATGACCACCGTAGTGAGGCGGCTGGTGTCCCCTGAGCAGGTAGTACCTGATGTGTACCATCCGGCCGTATTGGCTGACGGCAGAATGAGCTACTATCCCGTGGCTCAAGTTCCCTTTGAGTGGGGAGGAGTGTCAGGCCCGTTGAGAGTTGCGATCAGCCCTGCCTTGCCTGTGGACTGTCTGCTCGGTAATGACCTCGAACATACCGCCTGGAAGGACGTGGAGTTTAAGGCCCACACTGAGATGCTGGGGTTACCAGGGTGGACTTGCGTAGTCACGCGGTCCATGGCTGCCCGGCAAGAAGCTCAACCCAGGTTGGAGCCTGAGACAACGGCCCAACCCAGTGCCAGTCCAGAGGAGAGTTTTGTGGAGGACACACCCCGTGTGATGGATGGGGAGCCCACGGAGGTAACCCCGGAGTCCGTGGAGGTGGATGTCGTTCCCGTGGGGGACTTGCCGACCCTTGCAGAGTGGCATGTGGAAGGAGGTCCTACCCGGGAGGAATTCCGTCGGGTGCAGAAGGAGTGCCCCACGCTTGAAGGCATGCGGCGACAGGCCGAAGCCCAAGCGGTCAACCAAGAGACCGGCAGTTATCACGTGTATTGGGAGGATGGCCTCCTGTACAGTGAGCCAAGGGTTCCGGTGCATGGATCCTCGAGGGCCTTAGTGGTCCCCCAGTGTTACCGGGCCTTTTTGATGGAACTGGCACATGAGATACCCTTAGCCGGACACCTGGGCCAGGACAAGACCTTTGCAAGGCTAGTCCCACACTTTTATTGGCCCAGGATGAGAGTTTACTCTGACACCTATTGCAAGACCTGCAAGACTTGCCAGGCCAGTGGCAAGACTGGGACCAAATTGAAGGCTCCATTGGAACCACTCCCGGTGGTCGGGACCCCCTTCAAGCGGGTCGGAATTGACATTGTTGGGCCGTTGGACCCTCCGACCTCTGCGGGACATCGGTTCATCCTGGTGTTAGTGGACCACGCCACTCGGTACCCGGAGGCCATCCCTCTGAGGACCGTTACTGCACCTGTGGTGGCGCGGGCCCTGATGGGGATATTTACCCGAGTGGGATTCCCCAAGGTCGTGGTGTCGGCCAGGGGCACAAATTTCATGTTGGCCTACATGCAGGCCATGTGAAAGGAGTGCGGAGTGACCTATCGGTTCTCCACTCCTTACCACCCCCAGACTAACGGGCTCGTAGAGCGCTTCAACAAGACCTTGAAGGGGATGATCCGGAGCCTGCCGGAAGACTTGAGGCGGAAATGGGACATCCTCCTCCCTTGCTTGCTGTTCTCGTACCGCGAGGTACCCCAGAAGGGAGTCGGGTTTCAGCCCCTTCGAACTGCTCTATGGCCATCCCGTTAGGGGTCCCCTCAGTCTGGTCAAAGAGGGGTGGGAGAAGACTTCGATGAAGATTCCCCGTGATGTTGTCAGCTACATGCTGGCATTCCGCAGCCAGATGGCCAAGCTGTGGAAGGAAGCCTCAGACAACTTAGAAGCTAGCCAAGCCGTCCTGAAGGAGTGGTATGACCGCAACGCTCGTACGGTAGAGTTGGACGCTGGACAGAAGGTGAGGGTCATGGAGCCTGGGGAGCTTAGTGCCCTCCAGGACCGGTTGACTGGTCCGTACGAGATTGTGGAGCGTCGAGGCCAGACCACCTATGTCGTAGACTTGAAGACCCCCCGACAGCCCCACCGGGTGCTCCACGTCAACCGCCTGAAGCCTCATCATGAGCGATCGGAGCTTGCTCTCCTCATGGTGACGGATGGGAGCGAGGAGGAGGAAGGTGAGCCTCTTCCTGACCTTCTAGCGGCTCAGGAGAAGGATGGTTCAGTGGAGGGAGTTGTCCTCTCCCCATCCTTGACCCCAGAACAACAGAGGGACTGCTGCCAGGTATTGGCGCAGCACGCCTCGTTGTTCTCCCTCACGCCTGGAATTACACATCTGTGTACCCATGATGTGGACACAGGGGACAGTCCGCCAGTGAAAACGAAGTCTTACCAGCTGTCCGATAAAGTAAAGAACAGCATCCAGGGTGAGGTGACCAAGATGCTGGAGCTGGGAGTGATCGAACCCTCCAGCAGCCCGTGGGCTAGTCCGGTCGTGCTGGTGCCGAAAGCAGCTCCACCGGGCACCACACCAGAACTTCGGTTCTGTGTGGACTATCGGGGGTTGAACTCTGTCACCAAGACAGATGCTCACCCGATACCACGGGCAGACGAGCTGATTGACCGGCTGGGAGCAGCCAAGTACCTCAGCACCATCGACTTGACATCAGGGTACTGGCAGATTGCCATGGCCGATGGAGCGAAGGAGAAGACAGCGTTCTCCACCCCCGAGGGCCACTTCCAATTTCGAGTGATGCCCTTCGGGCTCAAGAATGCTCCGGCCACCTTCCAGCGGTTGGTGAACCAGGTGGTATCTGGCCTGGAGTCCTTCTCAGCAGCTTATCTGGATGACATAGCTGTCTCAGTAGCACCTGGGAGGACCCTCTGCAGCATCTCCAGGAGGTGCTGCGGGCGTTGCAACGCGCTGGCCTCACCATCAAGGCTAGCAAGTGCCAGATTGGACAGGGATCTGTCGTGTACCTGGGACACCTGGTGGGCGGGGGTAAGGTGCAACCCCTCCAGGCCAAAATTGAGACCATCATGGCCTGGGAGCCCCCCAAAACTCAGACTGAGGTCCGAGCTTTCCTCGGCCTCACTGGCTATTACCGCATATTCGTCAAGGGATATGGCACCATCGTGGCCCCTTGACCGAGTTGACGTCCAAAAAGCAGCCACGCAAGGTGATCTGGACGGCTGCTTGCCAGGAGGCATTTGAAACACTGAAGTGCGCGATGTGCACCGCTCCGGTGATGGCCACTCCGGACTTCCAAAAAGAATTCATCGTGCAGACAGATGTCTCGGAGCATGGCGTAGGCGCCGTGCTGTCGCAACTCAATGATGATGGCCAAGACCAACCTGTGGCCTTCATCTCCAGAAGACTCCTCCCTCGGGAACGGCGATGGAGTACCATCGAGCGAGAAGCCTTCGCTGTGGTCTGGGCTTTGAAGAAGTTGAGGCCATACCTTTTTGGCTCTCACTTCCTAGTTCAAACCGACCACCGACCCCTTCGCTGGCTCATGCAGATGAGAGGCGAAAATCCCAAGTTGCTAAGGTGGTCCATATCCCTACAGGGGATGGACTTTAGGGTGGAACATCGGCCCGGAGTTGACCACGCCAATGCTGACGGTCTATCCCGGTTTTTCCGCCTTAGTGACGAGAACTCCATAGAGGTTGGGTAGTTCTCCCCTCTTTCGGCTAGGGGGGACGCATGTTAGACCTGTGAGCCCTAGGGTGGTCTTTCCCTGTGTTTTATTTGCCCTTGCCTCATTTTTTCCAGCATCTTTTTGCTGGCCCTTAGGCCTTCGGGCACCTTTTTCATGGCTAATCCATGTTAGGGTGCAGGTGCTCTCTACTTCAAACATGGCTGCCACTGGCCCCTGCTACTGCAGCATGGTCTTTTTAGTGTAGCACCCTAGCTGCCAGGAGCTGGCTGGATCCCCATACAATGTTGCAATGCCAGCCACCCATCCCCTGTCCATAGGTAGAGTGGGGAAGCTCCTGGAACCTTCCAGAAGAAAGGCGGAATTGATTTTTGCCGCCTTAGAGAGTGGTCACCTGACCTGGGCATACTTAAGCAAGGGAGGGAACTTCTTCTAGTTAGTTGGGGCATCACTGACCTGGGGAACCCACGCAGGAGTTTTAGGCGGGAGGGCCTAGTTAGGAACATATGCTACTGGGAGTGACAGGATTTAGGTGCTGCCTCTTTTTTTTTTTTTCAAATATATTTTTATTGCAGAGTTAGAAACCACAGGATACAATCAATCAACCGGTGCATTCGTGACATCCCCTCGTCCACTAAGAAGTCCAAACTGTACACAGCCATTCAGCCCGCATCCCGGGGGCCGGGCGGCATGTTATTACATTCAATAGGAAAAGCACGGTGCACGTCCCACGGGGACCATGGTCGAAAAGTCGTTGTACGTATCTGCTTTTATCCCCCCCACCCACAACAACATCTCCGTCTGCCATCCCAGAGGTAAAGCAGTGACACCGCTCATATCGAGGCCTGCCCTAGGTGCTATCGTTCTATCTCGCCTGGCTGCTCCCTCCAGCCCTTTCATACTCCACACTGTGCCAACCATCCTAGTAGAGTCAAGGCACCCAGGCGGCTACCATCCAGTGGCTTCCGTCCCACCCCGAACCCCCATGAACCAGTCCCCCCAAGGCCCCCCCCCTGGCAACTGCTGGGCGTACGCCTCGTCCTGTCGAGTTAGATGGAACCACCACAGTGCGGAATATAGCACTTCTGTGTTCGCCCCGTGGTGTCCACCGGCTTAGTTCTCCCCATCCTCGTCGTCCACAAAAGAATCACGCAAGGCCTGCACCACTAGCTCCCATGCACGCGCCGCTTCCAAAACCTTCTCATTCCCTATCTTAACAGCCTGCCGCATCCGGAGCACACTCTCGCAGGCAGACCACCGCAGCAATTCATTCTTCCATCTACGCAGCGAGGGCCCCCCCCTGGACTTCCAATGCCACGATATCTCCCTCTGCGCCAATATCAGACCCAGATCAAGGAACTTGCTCGTCACCTTGGTGCGTTTAGTGTGCGGGAACCAGAGCAGCAGGCACGCCGCCATATCGAATTCCACCTCCCTATCTGTCACTGCATTCAGGAGTTCCCCTACCTCCGCCCAATAGGTCCCCAATTGCGGGCACTTCCAAAACAAATGATCCATGTCCGCTCCCAGAGACGAACACCGTGGGCATCGGGCATCCGGCACCTGGAAGTACCGCTGTAATTTCTCTGGAGTTAAATAGGCCCTATGAAGCACATAGAAATGCACTTGCTGAAAGCGCGCATTTCTCGTGCCTTTCCACGTGCGCCGCAGGATGTGTCCCCAAGCCGTATCCGGTATGTGCCGGCCCACACTCTCCTCCCATTTAGCCTTGAGCCCCAGGAGTGGCTCCAGTCCCTCATTCAGCATCCTATTATGGAGGCACGTCACAGCTTTGACCGTGCCTGCCGCCATCACCACATATTGGCACGCCATAGTCGTCGTGGGTTCTACGAGCCCCCCTTTCCAGTGCTTCTGTATGGCAGCCACCACTGCCGCGTGCAGGAGGAACCCCCCGTCGGGCAGCCCGAACTGGTCCCGGAGCGCCTCGAACGGTGCCAAAGCCCCATCTATGTACAAGTCGCCTACCACCTGTAGTCCCGCCTCCTCCCAATCCAGCAACGGGGACCAATCTCCCCCGTGCGGCAAGGCCGTCAGCATGCCGATCGGGATCTCCGGCGCATAAGGCCGCGAAGCCCTCGCTCTCCGAAGGCTCCTCTGCCAGCACAGCCGGAGCGTCCTTTCCTCCATTGTGAGGGCCCGCAACTCAAGCCTCTGCTGCATGACAATATAGGACAGCACGTGGCGTCGTATCCCTCGGTCCCGGTCCTCCTCTGGACCCCGGAACACCCTAGCCACGTTCTGTGTAAGAACCTGCAGCTGCGCCGCTAGATAATACAGCTCGAAGTCAGGCACAGCCATGCCCCCTTCAACCTTAGGGCGGAGGAGCGTGCTCAGGGCCACTCTACGGCGGCCGTGCCCCCATAAGAAGCCAATAATCATCGATCTCAGGTCTCTGAAGACCCCTTGGGGAATCCAGACAGGCAGCGTTCGGAAATAATAGAGGAAGCGGGGGAGCGCCACCATCTTTAAAAGCGCAATCCTACCCAGAACCGTCAGCGGGAGGGTCGACCAGAAAGACAAGCTGCCCCTTAGTGCCCGGACACAGCGACCAATGTTGCCCTCCAAGAGATCTGCAGTCGCGTGGTAGATGCGAACACCCAGATAGGTGAAACAAGATGGCTCCCACACCACGCCCAAGTCGCCACCAGGAACGGGCGAGCCCGCCCGCAGCGGGAACACACAAGTCTTCGCCCAATTGACCTTAAGGCCCGACAGCCGGCCGAACTCCGACAACAGCTCCATCGCACCGGCCAATGCCCGTGAGGTGTCAGCCAGGTACAGGAGCAAGTCATCCGCATACAGCGATATATAATGCCACTGCCCGCCTCTCGCTATCCCCGCATACCTGACACCCGACCTCGCATGGACCGCCAAAGGTTCCATCGCCAGAGCAAACAACAGGGGGGACAGAGAGCATCCTTGCCGCGTGCCCCTGCCTACCGGGTACGCCGCAGACACCAGGCCGCCCAAACGCACCCTCGCCGCCGCCGAAGCATACAAAACCCTTGTCCACCTGCGGAACCCCTCGCCCATGCCAAACCTCTCCAAAACTCCATCCAGGAACGGCCATTCCAAGCTATCAAAGGCTTTCTCGATGTCCACGGATAGGACCGCCGGGGCTCCCTCCTCGTCCAAGATGGCGTCCATTATCCCCACCAGGCGGCGAATATTCAGCGCCGTGCTCCACGTGGGTATGAACCCGGCCTGGTCCCTATGTACCAGGCCCGTCATATATGGGGCCAGCCTGGTGGCCAGTATTCGGCTCAGAATCTTATAATCCACCGTCAGCATGGACAGCGGGCGGTAAGACCTCACATCCGCAGCATCCCGGCCAGGCTTCAGGAGCGGCACAATCAAGGCCTCCCGCATGGACCCAGGCAATACCCCAGCCTCAAAGGCTTCAGCG
This sequence comes from Lissotriton helveticus, assembly GCF_964261635.1. Taxonomy (NCBI): domain Eukaryota; kingdom Metazoa; phylum Chordata; class Amphibia; order Caudata; family Salamandridae; genus Lissotriton; species Lissotriton helveticus. The sequence goes on from NC_136065.1 coordinate 4,957,565, forward strand.
TACACCGCCAGCAGCCTGGGCGCCAAACTGTCCGCATACCGCGCCCGAGGAGGCTGGGGGTGCTCGGCACCTGGCGGGGGAGAGCCATCGACACTTCGTACTCCCATTGACCTGCCAAGTGGGCCGTTCACCTCCTGGGTGGAGGGTGGTGCCGGTATGTCGGGGCCTGGCCAGGCCCAGGGTTGGGGTCGGGCTGAGGCCGCACGGCCGCGTGGTGCCGTGTCCAAGATGGCGGCTGGGCCGGGCAATGGTGCTGACGGTGGCCCGGGCCCTGTCCTGCGGGGAGGGAGCGAGCCCTTCATGTGGCCTGTCCAACACGGGCCATATGCTTAATGGCCGCCCGCATTTCTGAGAGCGTGATCGGGCCGCCCAGTTCCTTCGCGTCCTCCTCATCTAGGACCGGAAGCTGCCTCGCCCCCAAGTATTCCGCAATGTCCTGGACCCCCACTCCCAGCTGGCCCCGATACAGTTCCTCATAGTACCCCCTAAAACATTCCAATACCGCTGCTTGGGTGTATACCATCTCTCCCTGCGCAGTACGAATGCCGAGGATCGGGGAGCCCCTAAGTTCCGGATTAGCCAGTCTGGCCAAGAGGGTACCCACCTTGTCCCTTTCCGCATGCGCCCTGATGATACATTGCCTGTGATCATAGCATCGTAAACGTTCCGTCTCGGTGGCGACCACTTCTTTCGCTTCTAAGAGCTGGGCCTGTAAGTCCAGCCTAGCTGGCCTGCGGCGCTCCAAATCCCTCAACCTTTCTTCCGCTTTCATGAGGTCAGTCAACACAGCCGTGCGAGCATTCGAAAACCTACCCAAACACACTCCTCTCACCACCACTTTCATCGCATCCCATTCAGTGGACCTACTCGTGGCCGTGCCCTCATTCACTCCGAAATAGCTATCAATGCCTTGTCGAACCGCATCAGTGAACACAGGATCTTCAAGCGTTTCCGGCCGAAGCCGCCACGTTGCAATCACTGAGCGCTCTCTCTGCCACTGAATGTGCACTAATAGGGGGTTATGATCTGAGGTCGTCCTAGCCAAGTACTCCGCATGGGAGATCAGCGGGGCTAGGGATCCACTGCAGAGCACCGAATCAATCCTGACATGCAGGTCATGAAGAGCAGAGTAAAAGGAATAATCCCTGGTTTCCCTGTGCCGCTCCCTCCAGACATCCAGCAACCCCCATCTATCCTGCCAGTCCTTCCTGTGCGCGGCTAACCTGCGCACCGGGGAGTCCACCAGGGGGGGATGGGACCTATCCAGAGCCACATCCGTGATCGAGTTAAAGTCCCCCCCTAGCACTATTGGGGCCGCCAGGAAAGAGGCCAAAGACCCCGAGAGGCTATCAAAATATCGAGCTTGATCAGTGTTCGGCGCATACACACAGCAGAAAACCACATCCCGTCCATATAACCTCCCCTCCACCGCCACAAACCTGCCTTCCGGATCCACAACTTGATTCAGTAATTGAAAGGGTATCCCCGCCCTCACCCAGATCAGCACCCCCCTGGCATACGCTGAGTAAGTGGTGCCAAACACCTGGCCCCTCCATCGTTTCTGCAAGGCAGTACACTCTTTCTTAGTGAGATGAGTCTCCTGGAGCATGGCAATCTGAACCCCCCTGCGTACTAAATATGCATGGACCTTATGACGTTTCACCATAGTTCGCAGCCCCCGGACATTCCACGTCAGGCATTTCAGATTAGGTAACGTCCCCATTCCAACTTCGTACAGTCCAAATCAAATAACGAAAGTTCACAGCCCCCCCAATGCAGTTGCCCCCCCCGAACACCCCCAAAACAGAAAAACTCCCCAAACCCCACTCCCCAGGACAGAGCACACAAACCCAATGTCCGCCCCCATCCAAACCTTGAACCAACTTCACACACTCTTACCCTGTGGTCTCCACCACAGTCGGCCTTAAGGGCCCAAGGGGGGTGAGTCGCCGCCGACCCCAGCAAGCGGAGCCCGCACCCCGCGCCTCCATCCCTCCCGAAGCACACAGCCTCCCCTCCCGGCATCCCGTCCTCCAACAGCAGGATACCACCCTACCATGAAGTCTCGAACTAGCCCAGTCCAATCTCAGCCGCAAAAGATACCATCTGAAGTCTGTGGGGTCACCGTCGGCCCCTTCGAGCTTTCCGCCTCCGAGAGTTCCTCGCCCGTCTTGCTGCCTTCCCCTCCCGAGTCCGTTTCTGCCCGTTCACTGTTCTGTTGCGACCCTGTAATGGCCGCCGTCGCTGCGAGTGCATCCCTCTTCTCCGCCGCCATTTGAGCCTCCCGTTTCTCCCGCTGGCGCCTGTTGCGGGATCTGATGCGTTGCGATTGCCTCACCCGGGGCCGCTTGGGTTCATCTCGTCTGCTTTTATGCGATCTGTCCGTCCCCGCTCTATACGACTCCAGCCAATGCCAAACCTCGTCCGGAGTCTGAAAAAAGTGCGTAGCCCCATCCATGATGATCCGCAACTTAGCCGGGCAGAGCAAGGAATACTGAACGCCTTCCTCCCTGAGTTCTTTCTTCACCGCCAAGAATGATGCCCGGTTTTTCTGGACCGCTTGGGTGTAGTCCGGGAAGATCGTAACCCTACTGTTCTCCACCTCATAAGGGCCCGACATCCTGGCCCGCTGAATGAGGAGATCTCGGTCCTTGTAATGGAGGAGCCTCACCACCATCGGTCGGGGGGGGCGGCTAATCCCCGGCGGGCGAGCAGGCACACGGTGGGCCCGCTCCAGCGTGAAAAAAGGAGTGAGCCCCTCCGGCGCCACCACAGTGCGGAACCAGGTCTCCATATAGGCCACCGCATCCTCCCCCTCAATTCGTTCCGGAAGGCCGACGACCCGCACGTTGTTCCGCCTATTGCGGCCTTCGGCATCCTCCGCCCTCCGCTCCAGCGAGTCCAGCCGGGCCAACATGTCCGCAATCCTATGCTCCGCGGCCACCACCGATGGTTTCAGGTCCAGCAACAGTTGGTCATGGTCCTTAACTCTGTCCGCTAGCTTCGCATGATCCGCGCGGAGCAGCCCTAGGCCCGTGGCCACTTGGGCGATGTCTTGGTGCAACGCGTCCTTAGTCGAGGCGATCGCATCAAGTATGGCATGCAATCGCCGGTTCAGCCGCTGTTCTCGGTCAAGCTCCGGGGAGGGACCCTCGCCCAGCCGAGCCGATGTCGCCGAGCCCTCCTCAGTGCATCTCACGGCCATCGGCCCTCCAGTCGCCGCCATTCCAGGGTGCTGCGTCACAGGTCCCGGAGCCCGCTGTCGTCAGCGCCCGTAGGCTAGTGCCGGTCGTCGGGCACCGGGCAGAGCAATGTCTTCACTGAAACTCACAGGAGCAACGACCAGCTAGGTACACTCCGCTCCGCCGCCCCCCTCGGGAGCCTGAGGGGGAAAGGATGAGTCTCCGGGCGGCAGCCAGCCAGGGTCCCCAAGCTCCTGGCGAGTCAGGGCAGCGTCACTCGGCCCCAAGGCACAGCACTGCCGACCCCAGTGCCTCGATCAGCTGAATGCAGGATCTCCTGCCAGTAGCCCTTGCCAGTCGGCGCCAACTCGGCTCAGAGCTGAAGTTCGGGGGCCGCCGAACTCCACGCCGCCATTTTCTTCGCACCCTCGGCAACACCTCAGCCGCTTCTTCGACTCGGTCTCCTCGGGGCCTGCAGTCCCCCAGCGGCTCACCAATAGTGTCCAGCTGTCCCCTCACACTTCAGAGGGCAGGAGCGTCGTCTCCGGGCCGCCTAGGGTTCCGAAAACAGGAGAATTAACGGGATTCTGCGCGGAGCTACGAGCTCACGCCGCCATCCCGATCGGCGTCCAAGCCACGCCCCTCTAGGTGCTGCCTCTTAAGCTGGGTGAGGTGTCCTAGACTAGCCCCCTGATCTGGCCCAGCGGTAGGGAACCCCAGGGTCCATCTGGAGTGACTGAGGAAAACTCATCCAGCCTCTAACTCACCCCCCCCTTCAACTTTAAGAAACCAACATCTAAGGGCGCAGAACCATCCAAGCGCCAAGAAGACTACTTGCTTTGACCAGAGACTGCTGGGGGATCGACCAGGTACTGGACTGTGCTGCCCTGCCTGCCTCCCCCTGACTGACTTGCTCTGCTTTCCCTCCTGCCTGCCTTGCTGGCTGCATAACTGGAAAAGCGCTATAAGCGGTCCCCTCCTAAAGCGCTGTGTCAGAGACTGCCTGCCTGTCAAAACCTGCTGTAAAGGTACCCCTCAAGCGCTTGACTGCCCTCACGCTGAAGCCCCCTGTGAGTGCTGACTGAAACTGCCCCCTAGCGCTTTGAGAACTGAGCGCGCTGGGCCGGGGTGACTCACCGCTGCGGCCCGGAGCCGTTTACGCCCTCCGGTAGCGCCTAGAAATTCCCTCTGGTGGCCGCGGCGCTAGCGCCAGCATTGCGTCCTCGTAGGCGGCCCCCGTGTGCCAGGAGAGGGCCGCCAGAATCCTCCACGGGCCGCGCTGGGCCGAGGTCACCATGCCTCTCTGTGCCCCGGTGCCCCCGCGGGCCCTGCGCCGTCATCGAGCCTCCTCGGCGGCCCCCGTATGCCAGGAGTGGGCCGCCGCACCGATTACACCAGGCCGCACTAGGCCTGAAGCCTCCCCCTGCCTGCAGCACGTGACGGGGGACTCCGGCCTCGTCATCGGCCACGCCCCCCGCCAGAGCCGCGGCGCCATTGGCCGCCCAGACCGGGCCATCTACAGCGAGGCCCGGCACCCGGGGAAGCGCCGACTCATCGCGGAGGTGCTGTGGAGCCCTGGAGCCCCCCTCCGGTCGGCCGCCCCGAGCGCCGGTGCCCCACAGCTGCCTGCTTTCACCGTGCCGGGCGGAGTGAGGCCACGGGAGGGCCGAAGCCCCTCTCGCTTACCCCAGAATCTCCACAAGGGCCCTGATCAGGCCGAAGACACAAGGTAACCCCCGGGGAGGAGGGCGGAAGGCCGGGTAAGGCCCCGAGGTCGCCCCTCCCCTGGGGAGAACTGTGACTGGGCCCTGTTGGCCCCCTAATGTGCCTCGAGTGTCTAGGAGGCCTGGGGACAGACTCTGTCCGTACTTCAATGTTCTGCCTAACTGTCAGTTTTAGGCCTGAAGCCTGTCAATTGAACTGTGGGTTTATACTTGGCAATCAGATAATCCACTTCAGTGACTGTTGGTGTTTAGTGGCCGCCTTAGGTGGCCTGCATTGTTCATGCCTGCTAATGGAATGGTGATCTTGTTCACTGTACTGAATTTCTTGCAGGGGCGGGCTTCTACAGTTCCTGATGGGGCCGAACTCTGATACTTATTGATTCATTCCAGTATTATTTTGATGACCTGAGTTCTGGTATTGAACTGTTGATATTTACAAGGGGTAATGTTTATAACTGCTTCTTGAAATGGTCGGCCCTGGTTTATGAAAGTACCCTTTTAGCCTGCTGAATAGTATAACGCGACAGGCTGGGTTATTTGGAGTTTTTCTGCTGTACTGAAAGTACTTAATGAAATGTTTTGCCATTTTACAGGAAATGCATTTTGAAAGGCGTTCATGAAATGTTTTAATGAGGTACTTTAATGAAATGCTAATAATTTGCTAATGCATTAATTGCTTTGATCTAAAGCCTACATAAAAGATCTTGATTTTCAAACACAACTACTGGTGTGGTCTCCATTATTGCGCCCACTTCGTGTCTCAGTGGATGCGTGTGTTGAGTGGCTGCTTTACACGTAAGCCCCTGGCTGCCTTCCTGCTCGAGCCAAGCTACCCCCCGGAGAACTGGTGGTCCCAGTTCTTACACAGTACCACCACAAATCCCTTTGGCATCTGCAGAGCGGTACTCTGGGGATCCCGGTAAAACACAGATTTTCTTAACCTAGATTGAATTACATTTTACATGTAGACCTTCTTCATTTCCCGGTGCTCAATCACGAGTAGTGTTCCTGATTTCATATCTAGCTGGGGGCGCTGCTGATTGGGCTGTACCTCTATTTCGTGGTGACAACTCAATTTTGTGTAATTGGAAGTCTTTTGTAAAGGAATTTGAAAAGGTATTTGCTAGGGCTACTTCAGCGGACAAAGAATTATTGGAATTAAAGCAGGGTAATCGTGAATTAGTTACCTACTTAACACTTTTGAACCATATAGTGGCTGAAACGGAATTGCCTGAAGAAAAAAGGGCAGCCATTTATTATCAAGGCCTTAAAGATGAGCTGAAGGACATTCTAGCTCAAATCGATCCACAACCCCAAGATTGTACAGACTTAATGAATCTGACCCTTCATATAGACCATCGTATGATGAAAAGGAAAGGAGATCGTTGTCGTCCTGACCGGGGAATTCCACAGTTTGAACGTCCTAGAATTTTCCATAACACTAACACACAAAAAACTCAAAGCGAACCTATGGAAATAGGTACTGTACGATCTTACCTATCTAAAGAAGAGAAAGAAGCACGACATAAAAATGAACAATGCTTGTATTGTGGCAAAAAAGGATATTTTGTTAAAGATTGTCTCATCAAACTAAAACCCCGAAGCCCACAAACAAAAACATTCAATACTATAGACTTCAAACTGGAAAACAAGTTAACTCAAAAGATGAAGAGGGGACTTTTTCGAGTGGTTGGCAAATCCCTTCAATAAGTTCAACCTTCCATGAACATGAAACACATTTAACCTTAAAAATGGCATTATTAGTGTCCTTAGAACTTACACATACCATTACTGTGCTCAGAGACTCAGGAGCCACTGGCAACTTTGTAGACGATGCTTTAGCACAAACTTTGGATTTACCTCATCAAAAAAAGAAAAGACCAGAACTTGTGCAAACAGTGGATGGGAGAGTTTGTCTTCCGGTCCAATGACCATGCAAACCAAGTGTTTTTACAATTTGACATTAGGGACAAAAGCCATACAGAACTCTTTCAGTTCAATCTCATTAGTGCCCCACAATATGGTTTTATACTTGGGATGTCTTGGCTTAAATTGCACAACCCTATTATAGACTGGGTGTCAAAACCTATCGTCAGTATGTCTCACTATTGTGAACTACACTGCTTTCAAAAACAAATAGAATTTAGTCAACATTCAGTGGCAACCGCAGCAGAAATGGACGTCTAACTACCAGCACAATATCAATCATTTGGCGATGTCTTTAACTAAAAACAGCCAAATACTCTTCCTCCACATCGCCCTTATTACTGCCAAATTTATTTGCTCCCAGGATCTGTAATTCCTAATTGCCGAAAATATGCTCTGTCTGAAAAAGAAAACAATCATTTACGAGACTACTTAGATCACTACCGATCGAATGGGTTTATAACTAAGGCCATCTAATTCCCCTGCAGCTTCCACATTATTTTTTGTGTCTAAAGCCAATGGGGAGTTGACCTTGTGCATTGATTACAGAGCCCTAAATAAAATCACAATCAACAACAAATACCCACTTCCTATAATCCCGGTATTATTAGATGAAGTTAAAGCTGCCTGTATCTAAACCAAAAATGGATCTTAAGGGGGCATATCACCTGGTCACAATGTGTGCTGGTGATCAATGGAAATCTGCTTTTAAAACCAGGTACGGTCTTTTTGAATATATGATTATGCCATTTGGACTTTGCAACGCTCCAGCAGCTTTTCAATTTTTTCTCAATGACATCTTGCGAGAATTCCTGGACAAATTTGTTATCGTCTACATTGATGATATTTTGATTTATTGTGAATCAGAAAGTATGCACAAAAAACATGTTACAACAATACTAACTATCCTTCAAAATCATGGACTTTACTGTAAATTAAGTAAGTGTGATTTTCATGTCACAAAAGTCGAAATTCTTGGACTGTGTGGCCTCCGCCACAAGTACAGAGGCCCTTTGTGAATCAGGGCCTTGGCCATATTTGTGTTAAATTTGAGGTGTATCCAAGGCTGTGTTTTGCCCAGAGTAAAGAGACATCATCCTGAGAATAAACCTTCAGATATACCTGGATGTCTTCAGCCTACAGAGAGTACAATATACTTGTATTAATTATAAAATTACTCAGTCTTTTGGATAGATATTCAACAGCGATGGGATAATGTGGAATGCCTCGAGAAACAGAAACAGTTTGGAAATGAGGTGCCAACTTCAGACATGATTGGATGGCTAGGTTGGGTTTGAACCAATTCCAAAGTTGTACCCAACATAGAGAAGGTTTCCAAGCTGGAAGTTCCTTATAAAAACGGGAGTGAAAGATCACCCATGCATTATTATTTTCCATCGTTAATTGCATCGGGTGGATTCGGAAAGCAGGTAGAAAGTTCTTTTACAATCAATGTACACAGGACAATGGACACAGAGTCATATTCCTGGATGATATCAGATGCAAACAAGCAGGACCTGAGCAAGCGGTACTAGCACACACATAGCCTTTGACAGATTATGTCACTTCGGAGTTTATGTCACATAAATCAACAGTCACACACTTTCCCTGGGTGTGTTACACCACAGACATGAAGCAAGATTGTGGTCTTATAATCTTAAAAACATAATTTTTACTGACTCACTGATACTTCTCAGAAAAAAGGGAATGTTTACTGCTATGGAAACAAAGAAAGGGGGTGGGCTAAAGTTGTGCATCAGACATGTTCCTGTTCCACTTATGCTTGTGAACACCCCATATGTTCTACTGTGGTACGTTATGGGCATTCCTTAATCGCAGTATTCACCATTGCCCTGCCTCTTGGGGGTACATGAGGAGAAGAAACCCACTCCCACTTTGAGAAGGTGAACTTAATAAAAACCTATTTTAGCACTATCCAAAGCTAGGTGGTCAGCTTGATGTTCTATAAACAGAGGCCAAGAACTCCACAGATGGGCAGCTTGCACCGAGAATGCTCAACACCGACAAACTCCTGACCCACGCATACAAGGCCCTACACAACTGCGGACTCCTACTTCAACCACCGCCTGAACTTCCATCAGCGTCACTGACACCTCTGCTCCATGTCCCTTTCTCTAACCCTCACGCCCCTTATCGGATGTAGCAGATGCAGAGGTCGCTCCTTCTCCTAACTAGCAGTGAAGACATAGAACGAGCTGCCCTTTCATCTACGGACCTCCCCGTCTCTTTCAGAGTTCTGAACGTCCCTGAAGACCTGGCTATTCAGCTAATCAACTGGACCCTGTCAGTGCCTCGATAGCCTCAAGGGTGACAAGAAGTGCTCTGCAAATCTACTGATTGCTTGATTGAAGCAGGTGTAAAGAGCTCAGATATGGCTCCAGTTTTTAAAATACAATTTCCGTCTTGTCAAAATAAGGGATGTAGAGCTCAAATGATGACACAGAGGACTTAAACCTATGTTTCTATGTCACTGGGAGCAATGACGAGAGCACAGGGCTCCCCTAGGAGGGGTCCTGGACTATACAAGCAGTATGTTAGTATTTGGAGCACTCCACATGCTGGTAACATCATCCATGCAAGCCAGAGTAAGGAAAGACACAGAGGAACTTGTACTCATTGCAGGGGTTTCAGAATCATTTCTTCGAGGATACACACAAGAGAGAACCCAACTTTGCCCAAAGAGTCTTGGTCGGCCATGACAGTTCTTCCTCTGTTCTGATGCCCAGATTCCTCAATCTGCAAACTGTTAAAGGGAGGGCCAGTGTCAGACTAGCCTACAGGTCAATTAGGCAGTGATGATGGGTTAGTCTGAGACGTCACAGTGTTGGCTGTGTTTTTGGATGTTTGTGGGCCTGTTTTATGGTCTGCTGGGCTGGTGTATATTATAACAAACATTGCCTGCTACAAGCTCTAATCCATGCAGTCATCCATACATTGTGAAACACTTATACAGCGTATATTCACAAGATCAAACCTGCCCCAATTTACAAACATGGACCACGTTTTTAGCTATCTAATTCATTAATGGGGGCCACTTTTATTTTGGTGCCCAGCCAGCGGTGTAGCAACGGGGGGAGGTTCGCACCCGCAACACTTTTTGGGGGGTTCAAGAAAGAGGTTTTCTTTCTTTTTAATTTTATTTTCCCCGCCGTCTGTGGCCCTCCCCCCGCCTCTCCGCTCTTACCTGCACTGGCGGCAAACTCAGGGACTTCCCCGGGCACCAAAAGCTCTAGCCCTAGTTTCTGCCCCATTCCAACCCTAGGGAGAGGCCTTACTGATGGGTCTGTAGAGAGGGATTGTTTTACAGCACCTACTGGAAATATGTTACACGCAAACACATGCAGGCGTGCGACTAGAAACGCACATGCATTTGCACAAAGACAGTCAATGGACAAATGGTGCACACGTTTGCACAAACACAGTGAGGCACTCAAATGCACTTGCACATGCACACACACACATGCTTGCATGCACATATACACCACACACATGCTTGCATACACACACACTAGCACACACAAACACAATACACACACATACATGTACTCACCAACAACAGCAAGCATCAGGAAGAGGAATGCCCCAGACAGGTAGGCCTTGTCCTCCTTGGAGTAGTGCCAGAGCTTGCTGAAGGCCGCCCATGCCTTGAGACGCCCCTTCTCCTCAGAAGGGTCTCCTTTTCCATCCTTGAGAGACCGACAGGGCCACAGGAGCCCCCAGATCCAGCCGGCCACCCCTGAGGCGAGCACCATCAACAGAGACAGATACCCCCCGGAGTGCATCTCCACCGGCCCCCGGAGGGCGAGGAGCTTGGCGGTTTCATAGACAGGGGGCGTGAGGGAGGCCACCACTGGCCACAGTGAGATGGTCCTGACACTGAAGCTACCTCCGGCGAGGTCCAACTTTCCATGGAGTCTCCTAACTACACCGAGGAGCAGCAGGAGTTTGAGGAAAGCCAAGAGCCAGATGTAGCTGAGGATCTCAAAGGGGCAGAAGGAGGCGAGTGACTGAGGCACTGAAGAGGACTTCACCAAGGCTGAAGGCCAGGAGGAAGACGAGTCCACCCATGGCGAGGAGCAGCCAATGTCTTCAAAGCACTTGCAGAACAAAGTCCAAGGAACCTGAACGAGAGAAGAAATGTTAGAAAAGGTTTATACTTTATTACAAAACATCCTCAAAGTGAATGAACACTAAGGGCCTGATTTATATCTTGGTGGACGGGTTACTCAGTCACAACTGTCCCCTGAAATACAAATCCCATAGGATATAATGGATCTATATTTCGACGGACGATATATCCGTCACAGTTGTGGTGGAGTAACCCGTCTGACCAATGTCTAAATCAGGCCCAGTCTCATGTAGGACTACAAAAGGGGGTGCAGTCGAGTAGTGGGTGTGCATTTTATCAGAATTAGATGCACCTGCAGTTTCCACCATGCATGGTCGCCAACACTCACACCCTGCTGACTCGGAGGATGCTGCACCCACCCACCCACAAATTCTGTTTGAATCCTCCGAAATTAAATGTTTGCCCTTCATTTACTTATGATAGGTGACAGGCCATCACCCCTTCCACATCCTGTGATCCTCCTGCTTCAACTGGCCAGAGTTCTTCCGAATAAGATGGCACTATCTGGCCGGAGATAGAAATGCCTCCCTGTGACGCCTAAGAGGGAATGCTGTCGCAGTAACTGCTTATCTACGGCGTAGATTGTTTGCTCTCAACAGGAACACCCATCTGGGCCTATAATAGCAGTACCTGCTAGAGAAGGATGTGGGCATGTGGTGGCAATACCTGGCATATGGCCAGAGACCCTTCTGAGTACCCAAGTGGGCACATAATAGCTATAAAGGGTATGCGTGGCCCTGGCCATGTGACCTGTTTAGCTCTTTTTGGCCGGGTCACTGACAGTTCACACGCACACATGTCCAAATTTTAAATGTGTTTACATCTAATATTCAGGGATAGTGACGTGTGTATTCAATATTGGAACACAGCAGCAGCTCACAAACGTTACTGCAAATAATCTCCCATTTCGCATATGTGAGGCTGTGTCTTGATCTAAAAAACTTTTTTATGGGCGTTGAATGAAACATAAACATAACATTTCTCTGCAAAATGTCTATAATAGAATCTCACACATCACCCACATTAAAAATAAATTAAAGGAAACAGCATTTAAAACAGTCAGTTTAAGAATGAATCCAGGTCACCTGGGTAAGACTCTGCAGAACGAGCTGCCTCTATCGGGGCTGGAGGGTGAAAGTTTGGGGCCCTGGGCCAGAGCCCACTTTGCCCAAGCCTTAAAACACCTCTGCATATGATAGTAATGGCTGTTATGTGAGGACTTGAACTGGCAGATGTTCTGCAGCACGGCTTATCTAGGCATTGATATCAACACTTGGCATGTTTAGACCTGGGTGAATGTTGGTAATAGATGGCATAAAATAGGAGTACGGTCCTGTAAGCCACATCGTGTGCCTTAAGGTCTGACGCCACAAACCAGTCAATGGTGCAGGGAGTGTTCTTTGTGTTCACCTCCCAGGGGTCAGTGGAGAGGGAGATGAGACTTCAGACCAAAGGCTTTGGCCGCAGACATGGTACGGTTGCAATCTGATGAGATCTGGCGACGAGCTGCCTGCCCATAGGCTGGATCCTGTGTCTTGATACCCCGAGAAGCAGAAGCCAACATCAGCAGCACCCTGGACAGGAGATGAAGCCAACATCAGCACCACCCTGGACAGGAGATGAAGCCGGCATCAGCACCGCCCGGGACAGGAGATGAAGCCAACATCAGCACCACCCTGGACAGGAGATGAAGCCAGCATCAGCACCGCCCGGGACAGGAGATGAAGCCAGCATCAGCAGCACCCTGGATAGGAGATGCTCTGAATCCAATGTGCAAATCAAGAGGACATTATCGGATCCCTGTCATCCACAATGAACCCACAGTAAAAGTGCCAGAAAAAGACACAACTACAGACAGATGTACTTTGAACTCATGGGCTCCCTCTAAAAGTTGGGGTACAGCTTTAAATCCGAGTGCCCAGTCCCAATCGGCAGGGTTTCCGATTGTAGGAGAGTAGAGTCTGCTTCCTATGGTCACCCCCACTTTTTGCTGTGATTCTCTGGTTTTACGACTTTAATGTGGCTGTGGGCCTGCTAATCAGACCCACATACCAGCTGTTCCCTCTCTAAATTGATACCATGCACTTTAGGTACATACCAGTTTGGTTCCTGGGTCACCCTTGTGAGCCCCTGTATAGTGTACCATAGGTACCCAGGGCATAGGTGCACCCTAGGCCTACCACGGACTGCAGCATGTATTGTGCCACCCCTGGTTTGCCTTCCAAACTGACACCACAGGTCTGTTCCCACAGCCTGGGTAAGGTGGTTTAATCACCCCATACTTAGATATAGTATACCTATATCTACCTTTATATATAGACACATATACACCTATAAGCCACTCCTATGGTAGGCCTCGACAATCCTGGAGGCAGAGTGCTTGGTTTTATGTGAGAGGGTGCTCTGGCATGAGCTGAGCCCCTCTGCAGCTTTCGGAACCATCTCCTTATAGCTGTTCTATGATATAGCCATACCATATACTCTTAAGTGCATTATAATCCTCGCAGTTAATGCTAACTTTGGTTTGGCTTTATCAAAACATGTTGTGTAAGGTGTCAAACACTTTGGAATACTACACCCCCCCCCCGCCAATTCTGGCAGGGGGGGTAGCATTCCACCCTTCTTTAGGGAAAAGACATGTAAGTTACTGCTTTACCCGGTTTAAGTTGAACAGAGCCTCAGCATCACAAAATGGATGCTGCTGCCACAGACACGAGTCTGACCTCCTGTTGCTGGGGAACTCCAGCAAGGGCAGCCTAGACAATAGGTTTCCTGTCCAGGGAGGTGCCAGCACCTCCACAAACAGGGGTTTTGTGTATTGGGGCAGGGAGGGCTGCATTCAGTGAATGCATCTAGACACTGCCTGGGGCACACAAGGTGCTTCATGCATAGCCCGGTTCAAACCACTTGCTGGGCACTCCAGCCCCAGCTCTGGCACGAAACTGGACAAAGGGAAAGGGGTGTAACCACCCCCTTCTCAGGTCCACCCATAGGAGGGACCTAGTCAGGTTATCCAGCCCCCTTTCTTAGTATAAGGATAGGAGCTGTGTCCCCAGAACTTAAGATTATCCTGGACGAATCTTTGTAAGACATATCTTGGACCTTCGACATTCTATTCTGACTGGAAGACGTAAGACATCTCCCTTGTGGTCAAGGAGTGACCAACCTGTGCAAACAGGCACCAACAGCAACTTTGCCAGTCTGCAGTTTCAAGGCTCCCGTCGGAACCCGAAGACTCTGGGACTCAAGAACTGGACTTCCAGACTTCTCTGACCCCGATCCACATCCACAGCAAAGCTGAGACTGGTGGCAGACACGAGAGACGTGGAACCGGACATCTTGGATATCCTGCATTTTGCCACCTGCACTCCTTTCCTGAAGCCTCAGTAAGTTGTGCATTGGGGTACGAGAAGCCTCAGCCCCGAGCACCATTTGTACCGAAGCCCAGGCCCCCACACTCTGCGAGTGTCCCGTGGGTCCCGCCTTTGCATTTGAGCTTGACGAGTCTTCCCGGTTCCTTGCCCGTTGGCTAGTGAGACCCCTGAAGACGCCATCTTGAATTTAACTTGCTATCCTGGTTGCTCCAGGCTTGCTCCAGCTTCCCTGAAAAGGAGAAGCGCCACAGACCTTGCTGGTCTGCAACAGAGCCAATCTCGACGTCCTGCATGGGTTGCGGTTGCCAAGGCTTGTTGGGTCCAATCCAGATACCGGCACCGTAGTCATCTAGATCCATCGTGGAACAGCTCAAATCCAGCTCCTGCTCATCATCGATGCCTCCTGGACCTCGTGGCTGAAGAGACAATCTCACCTTCTTCACCTTAAAGCACCCAACATCGCCTGGTTCCTTCCTGGTCACTGGCTAGTGGCCCAGACTCTGTCCCCTCTGCTTTCAGGTTCTTCAGATCTTCGATCCGCCCTTGGATCCACCCGGACACTTTTCCTCTGGTCGCCTGCAGCACTTCTTTGCAGCTCTCCATAGAAAAGGACGACGAAACCCGACACGAAAAGACACCTATGCACCCGGCCTCCCTGGGCGAGGTAACTCGAGTACTCCAGTGCTTCCGTGGGTCTTGACTCTGGAAGTGTCCTAGTTTAAAAGGGTTCCATCCTAGTCCATCCGGAAGTGTCCTTAAATTGTAACTTTGTATCTTTTACGAACTCCATAGAAAGTCAATGGGAACCCGCGCCTGTGTTTAGACACTGCACGCGGCTCCCGTGGATCTCCTACTTCCTAACCTTTGGTTGTTTAGTGTAGCCCCAGCGATTCTACAGGCCGTAGGCCTGCTTTCTAACTCTCACGTGGTACTTATACCACTTTCTTAGTATATGGTTTGTGAGGCCCCTAGGGCATAACGTATACTGTGCAACTTATCGTATATTAACTGTGTGACTTGTATAGTATTTTTACCTCTGACGTCATAAAGAGTGCAGAGAGGTTATGTTTAGGTTAAATACATATATATTTTATATATACCTTGTGGTGTCCTTTCATTTGATATTCAATGGATTATATATGGTAAAACAACTTGCTTAACTCGCCTACTGAAATCTTAGCCTGAAGACTGCTGGTTCATGCTACCACTAGGATAGCTTTCTATAAGGTTGACTTTACAACCACCATCAATAAGGGTCGATTAGACTGGTGCAAGGTGCCCACTAGAACCAGTGGACATCATATGCCAGGTTAACTTCTCACACCGATTACAAGTCGGCTCTATAGGCTCATTCAGGAATCACCTGAAGTTCTTGTTTTGAGAAAGGTTAAGCCCAGAGACAGGACATTGGGGCTGCCTCCCCTGAAGGAACTGAACATGTACTCCAGCAATGAAGACATCACAGTGTGAAGAAGAGGAGACAGACTGCATGGTGTGTAGAGATCCAGCCAAGATCCGTGGGACCTCCACGCTACGAAGAACTGTAACGAGCAGAGACTTGTAACTGTCCCGTCTGCAGGAGTGTGGAATTTAATAAAATGTCTACTTGTCCATGGGGCATGTTGCTTCATAAATGTATTTGTCCTGTAACAAATCCACTTGTCCCTTTTGCACCATGTATTGTGATGACAAATTATGGCAGCAATCTTATTATAGAAGAGCTCTGATAATAGCCTCTCTGCTTATGCAAGAGCTCATACCATAGTAGAGTTTGAATACTTGCAATCCCCTTATTTTGTTTTGGCACCTTTCAGCAGACCTACATACTGGGGCTACAGGTAGCGGTAAGAAATAGTTCCAGGGTTTGAAAGCCCATTTGAGTATGCCGAAACCTACTAACTTGCATGTCATAAGAGTTTTCATCAGCTCATCTCTAAAATGTTCCCATTCAGAGAAAGGTTGGAAATTTATTCCTGACAACAGCAAAAGTAGAACTTCGTCCAGTGTTGGGAAAAAAGTGGTTGGAAGGAAAGTGAACTTGTTACAGCACAACAGATTTTTGCAAGAGCAAATCTACATATGAATATTTACTCGTGCTAAAATGCAGTTCATAAATATTTTCTAGGAGTATGATTTCCGGACCTACTTCTGTAAATTCTTGTGAATTCATGAAAGCCATACATCTGCACTAATGCAAGGACATTTACCAAGGGTGCACTTCTGTGACTTTCTTTAAGAATTAGGTTCCAAATTAGGTCTGGAGTTAACCAAGACCTTTTAGTTTTTATTAAAATTCTATTTCTCCCTCTCTTTCCATTGACTGGCATCACTGTCAGTGACAGCCTTCTGCTCTTTCACAAGGATCATATCGGCACCCAAAGTAGTTTTGTTCAGTGGCAGGAACATCTGAGTCAATGTGTGGTTTTTGAAACCAAAAATATTTTAGCTTTTGCCAATTTGTTATAAGGATGAGGGCCCAGCAGATCCCACAACAATAACGTTTTACAAAAACCGTGTCAAAACAAGACACGCATTGACAAAACCGAAAGGCTGACCACCAATGTTATACCTATTGGCTTTGCCAATGCTTGTTTATTTTCATGTTTACAATAATTTTGTTGAAACCAATTACACAGATTTTCCATTATGAATATTTTTGGGAAATATTAGCAAGCATGAACACATTTTACTAAATGATGCTGCAAAGAAATGGTACCTAAAATTTCACAGCAGTTTAGCAAAACGTTTTTTCCTCGCTGCATTTGTTTATGAACATTTTATTTTAATAACAAAGATTCATCAATCTTGCATTCAAGCTTTTGCATAAATGTGCATCTAATCAGAGAGCATCCTGGAAGCATTATACATAGACTCATATTGTTCAACTTTGCAAACATGTGTACACATTTTTACACTGGAACCACTGTCAGTGGTGCAGTCCGAACTTACATTTCCTTAGAGCGCTTGCCCTAATAATCAAGGCTTTGCATTAATGAATCATAAACATATGAACACGTACATTATCTTAACTGCAGACGGTGCCCTTCCCTGGTCCATAACGTGGCACTGTAATCTGGTAGGCAAAGGGCTGGGCTACGTGTCCCAAGGAAACAATAAACATGAAAACTTGCCCTGGGCACCTGGCGTCTTACCCACTGCTCTGACACTCCAGATCCAGGGCCAAGCTGACATGAACCGACCCTCGCTGTCTCTCTAATGCTGCATCCCATCAACTCCATGTCTGACGCCAACACTCTTCGAAACAAATCCAACAACTTTTGGGAAGGTGTTACGAATGCCTACACCTTAATTAGATTACGTATTTGGAAGCCAAAGCCTTCCCCTCCCTGCGACCCTAAAGACCTTGGTGACAATAAACGACTGATCGCGGACAGGATAGAATACAGAAGAAAAACAGAAGTCCAGAGGATCTCTTGATACTGAAGTCCCTTCTCTCAACATGCAATCAGCACACTACACCAGGCAAAGCAAAGTACAATACAAACACCATCAGTGAAGCCACCAACAGAAGCAGAACACTGTCCAAGACAACCAAGCATTGCATCAACTTCCGGCCAGACCCACCTACTCCTCGCTCCACTGAAAAGTGCAAAGGCATCGACCTCTTCTTCATGAACGAAATACAGAAGATGCAACAGCACATTAACAACTCAAAGCCTGCTCCAACTCTCACAGCGACCCCCTCCAGTAGAATCTGCAGCGATCATGCTTCAAACCCTAGCTCTCAAAGGTCTCACACTCCAATCCTTCAAAGCCACTTCTAATGAAGATAATGTTTTACCATCCCTCTTTCGTCGAAGCTCTCGCTGGGGATGCTCTCTGCCCCTACTCACGACTGTCAACGCCTCCCTCACTGAAGTAAACTTTCCAGAAACTCTCAAGACAGGCCAGACCCTCCACCTCCTTAGGAACCCAACACTAGACCCTGGTGCCCTTGCCAACTCCAAACCCATCACTCACCTGCCATTCATCGGCAAGATTGAAAAAGCAGTCAACGTTCGTCTCTAAGATCACATCAATCACAACTCCCACTCTGGCTTCAGTTCACACTGCACCACAGAGACCACCACCATACACACAGTAGACAATGCCCGCTTGACCACTGATGAAGACGTCCCCTGCCACCTATTATTGCTGGACCTCTCAGCTGACATAGTCGATCACCGTACCCTCAAATGCACCTTTGAGTTCAGAATGGTTTCACCGAACATGCTCAATGATTCTCCTAACTTTCCGACCGACACCAGTTTGTTCACATGGATACCTTCATGTCACCAAAGATCCCATCACCTTGAGTTCCCCCAGGCTTCTGTACACTCTCTTGTCATCTTCGACCTTTACATATAGCTACTCGGTGCTCTACTCTCTGATAATAGCATCAAGATTCAACAATCTGCTGACGATACACAACCCAACTTGAAAGTCTTTTCTGTTCAGTAGCAGCTCTCTTTTTGCGATTCCAGAAAGCGACTTCAGAACGGCTGTTTATGACCTTGTGCTCTTGCATCTGGGAGGTGGTAACACCCTCTTCCATGGCCTCCTAGACTGCACGCTGGCATCCCTGAGGGCCATCTGACACGTCAGCACGTCTCATCCAGGGCCTGAAGAATATGATCACATCACCTCTATCCCGATGAAACTCCAGTGGCATGCCGGCCGGCACCATCTTCAGGACCAGCGGCATCATTTACAAACCAATCACAGCCAGGCGCACCCCGTTATCTTGTAGACAAGCTCACCATCGCTGGCGGTTCTCGGCACAACCACAGCCAGGACACAGCAGAGTTCAAACTCAGAAGTGTAACAAAGAAAAACAAGACAAAAGGGCTGTTCCATCTATGACTTGGAATGTGGAGCAATAACACTGTATCTATCACAACACAAGGGTCCCAACACTGCTTCAATTAAGGAAAGAATTTAAAGAGCAATATATCACAATCCGTTACCCGTCCAAAACTCAGCTTCTTCTACTATTACCACTAACTTTAAACTTGCCTCTTACTACGTACAGCACTCCCCTGCCTTCTGACTAGAATTGTGCTACAGAAATACCAAACACTACATGAAAACATGCACTCTAGATGGTGACCTCAGGCTGCTTTCCACACACATAGCCCTGCTGTGGTTCGTTCCTGAGAATGTGCATATGATTAAGTCACCGACCGACCCTACCCACGCCACCGGCCACACGCTTGACCCCATCTTCTCCGCTAGCAACCACATCTCCTTCAACAACACCACCGAACTTCACTGGACCGACCACTGCTGCATCCACTTCACCTACAAGAAGGCCACAACGCACCACCGCGCCCAACAGCTGCCCCGTCGCTGCTGGAGCAAAGTCACCGAGGGCTATCTGGCCGCCACCCTTGCCCTGAATTCACCCACCGAATCCACTGACCCAGACGCCGCCGCCCGCAACCTCAGACACAGGTTCGACGACTGCACCAACACCCTTGCCCCACTCAAGAAACCCGCAGACAGCCGCACCAGCAAGAAAGACACCTGGTTCACCGAAGAACTACAGACCTCCAAATGCACCTGCCGGAAACTGGAGAAGAAATGGCTCCATGAACAAACACCGGACAGCCACACTGCCCACAAAGACGCCACTCGCAGACACAACCATTTCATTAGACTCGCCAAGAAATCTTCCTTCAAAACCCGCCTGGACAACAACGCACACGACAGCAAAGAGCTCTTCAGTATCGTGAAGGAACTCTCCAACCCCAGCACCAATGCCAACGACATCCCACTCTCCCAGGAACTGTGCCACTCGCTGGCCACCTCCTTCCACTTCAAGATCGCCGACATCCACAACAGCCTAAACACAACGACCAGCCCGACAACTCCAGTCCCCAACCCACCTGCGACCCCCACCCGCCTCAACAGCCTAACCTCCTGGACCAACGTCAATGACGACGAAACCCGCAAGACAATGAATTCCATCCACTCAGGATCACCGTCTGACCCCTGCCCCCACCACATATTCAACTAAGCTGACGCAGCCATCGCACCCCAACTTCGGAAAGTGATCAACACCTCCTTCGAGACAGCCACATTCCCAGAAAGCTGGAAGCACGCCGAGATCAAAAAACCCAAGGTGGACCCCAAAGACCTCAAGAACTTCAGACCCATCTCCCATCTCCCGTTCCCGGGGAAGGTCATCGAGAAAATCGTCAATACGCATCTGACCCGATACCTCGAAGACAACAACACCCTCGACCCATCCCAGTCCGGATTCCGAAGAAACCACAGCACCAAGACAGCCCTCATCGCCGCCACAGACGACATAAGGGCCCACCTGGACATCGGCGAAACATCTGCCCTCATCCTCTTGGACCTGTCAGCCGCCTTCGACACGGTCTGCCACCGCACACTAAAGACACGCCTCTAAGAAGCCGGAATCCAAGAGAAAGCCCTGGACTGGACCACTTCTTTCCTCTCTGGCAGAACCCAGAGCATCCATCTCCACCCCTTCCGCTCCAAAGCCACCGACATCATTTGCGGCGTACCACAGGGCTCTTCCCTCAGCCCGACGCTGTTCAACATTTACATGGCCCCCCTCGCCCAGGTCGCCCGCCAGCACAATCTCAACATCATCTCCTAAGCCGACGTCACCCAGCTCCCTCACCAGGGACCCACACACTGCCAAAACCAACCTCCACGAAGGAATGAAGGCTGTCGCAGATTGGATGAGGAACAGCCGACTGAAGCTTAACTCGGACAAGACGGAGGTCCTCATCATCGGCTCCACCCCCTCAGCATGGGACGACTCCTGGTGGCCGACCACGCTAGGAACAGCACCGACACCCACCGACCATGCATGCAACCTGGGTTTCATCGTCGACTCCTCCCTCTCCATGTTGAAGCAGTTCAACGCCGTCACCTCCTCCTGCTACAACACCCTCCGCATGCTCCGCAGGAACTACAAGTGGATCCCGACCGAAACAAGAAGAACGGTGACACAGGCCCTCGTCAGCAGCAGACTGGACTACGGCAAGGCACTCTACGCAGGAATCCAGGCCAAACACCTACGACGACTGCAACGCATTCAAAACGCCTCCGCCCGACTGATCGTCAATGTCCCCCGCCGCATCCACATCACCCCCCACCTGAGAGACATACACTGGCTCCCCGTCAACAAGAGGATATCCTTCAAGCTCCTCACCCACGCACACAAAGCACTCCACAACGCTGGACCAGCCTACCTGAACAGCAGACTCAGCTTCTACACCTCCACCCGCCAGCTCCGCCAGACTCTCCCTCGCCGCCATCCCCCGTATCCCACGAACGATGGCCGGCGGAAGATCCTTCCCCTTCCTCGCCGCCAAGACCTGGAACACCCTCCCCCTGCTCCTACGACAGACCCAGGACCACCTCTCCTTCAGGAGACTTCTCAAGACCTGGCTCTTTGAACATTAGCGGCATCCCCCCCCACCCCAGCGCCTTGAGACCCTCACGGGTGAGTAGTGCGCTTTATAAATGCACTGATTGATTGATTGATTGATTGATTGATTGATTGATTGCTGAGTTCCACGGGCCCTGTGTGCAGCATCCGAGGAGGCTGGTAAATCATTTCTTCTTCGATCCTGGAGTCTTGCAGCCTTGGTGGCGCGTGGAGAGGGGTCCGGGGAGCACTGACATTAAAGTTGGGGAAAAAGTGCCTTTGGATTATGGAAAACACCATCAGGGAACACAGAAGCACTGGGACCAGATGCCAGGAAGCAAAGGAAGAGAACAGCGGCATGAGAGCGCAGAGCACGGGCAGCACAGAGAGCAGAGCACAGGGAGCAGAGCAAGGCAGGGGGGCACAGGGAGCAGAGCACGGGGACCAGAGCAGGGCAGGGGGCACAGAGAGCATTGCACAGGGAGCAGAGCACAGGGAGCAGAGCAGGGCTGGGGAGCACAGGGAGCAGAGCACAGGGAGCAGAGCACAGGGAGCAGGGCTGGGGAGCACAGAGAGCAGAGCACAGGGAGCAGAGC
This sequence comes from Lissotriton helveticus, assembly GCF_964261635.1. Lineage (NCBI taxonomy): Eukaryota > Metazoa > Chordata > Amphibia > Caudata > Salamandridae > Lissotriton > Lissotriton helveticus. Next base: position 4,979,928 of record NC_136065.1, read on the forward strand.
AGGGCTGGGGAGCACAGGGAGCAGAGCACAGGGAGCAGAGCACAGGGAGCAGAGCCGGGCTGGGGGGCACAGGGAGAGAGTTCTGGGGACAAATAAACGGGTAAGAAAGGGATCGACCTCAGAAGCCCAGCGGGCAGGGGCAGAAAGATTGGGGGCAGAGCGCACGTGGGGCAGAAGTGGCAAAGGTGAAGGGGCTGGAGCATAAACAAGAGTGGCAGAGAGCACACGTGGGCAGAGGTGCCAGCGGGGAGGGGGGCAGGTGCAAACAGAGTTAGAGGAAAGGGCACCGAACAGAAGGGGTAGACATGATGAAAGACGGGGCAGAGAGAAGATGAGGGTGCAGTGCGTGCGCCAGAAATGTTCCAGTACTTACCCGTGTGCCGAAGCCCTCTGTGCTGTACCCTCAGTGCTGCCCGGGGTATCTACAGCTCGCCGGGTCCTGCCCCGGGGTATCTACAGCTCGCCGGGTCCTGCCCCGGGGTATCTACAGCTCACAGGGTCCTGCCCCGGGGTATCTACAGCTCACCGGGTCCTGCCCCTGGGTCTGTACAACGCCTCGCCCTGGGTCTGTACAGCGCCTCGCCCTGGATCTGTACAGCGCCTCGCCCTGGGTCTGTACAGCGCCTCGCTGCTCACCAGGCTCCTGCCCTGGGTCTGACAGCGCCTCGTATGTACAGCGCCTCTCTCTGGGTCTGTACAGCGCCTCGATGCTCACCAGGCCCCTGCCCTGGGTCTGTACAGCGCCTCGATGCTCACCAGGCTCCTGCCCTGGGTCTGTACAGCGCCTCGCCCTGGGTCTGTACAGCGCCTCGCTGCTCCCCAGCTCCTGTCTCCTCTGCCTTTTGCGGCGTTTGATGACTGAAGGGGAAACCCAGGGCGGGCAGAGCCGGGGAGGAGGAGAGGACAGAGGCGCCTTCACTTTCAGTTTCATTTTCTGTCAGCGCTGGGACCGCAGCCAGGGGGCGTCCGGGGAGGAGGCGCTAGAGAGGGGAGAAAAGACAGTGAGGGGCAGGAGGGAGAAGGAAGGGGGGGGAGAGATCGAGAGGGGCAGGACTCTTTGGAAAGGCGAGAGTGAAAGGGACATGGAGAGGGGAGAGGGAGGGAAGGCGCAAAACAGAGAGGGGGAGAGACAATCCTCCGACTCACACTCTGTAAGAAACACCAGCGGCCTCTGGGCGCTACCGATGAGCCGGGGGTTCGAGGCACAGCCCGCTTCTATGCGCTGCACTGCCCTTCTCCTTGCAGCCCCTATCTGTGACACCCCCTCCCTTCCACTTGTGTTCGTTTATCATTATCACCCCTTCTCTGCCTCTCTCTGACCCCTTCTCCTTCTTTGGAGAAGTGGAGAAATGTGGCTCACTGGTTAGAGCAGGCAGACCCTGAAGCAGAGGTCAGACCCGGGACCAGGGTTCAATTCCCGACGCGGCAGGGTCTTGAGCTCAAATGTCCACGGACTCGATAATTCTCGCTTCGGTGCCTACTCGAATCACGGGTTCACACTCTGCAGCTCTGGGCAACAGCCTGCTTAATCTCCACAACGGCCCCCCCGCGGCGGGATGCCTGGCTTTCACCTTGGGGATGCCCTGTAGGGGCTATCTCACAGGGAAAAGCCAGGACAGGTTCCCAAGGCAAAGCGCTTAGAGACCCCTGGGTTATAAGCGCTATATAAATCCAAAACATACATACATACATTTGTCGCTCCCCCATCTCTGCCTGGTCCTCTCTGTCCCCCATCTATCTGTCTGTCACCCCTTTCTCTGCCTCTCCCTCCCGCTTGTCAGCCCCCTCCCTTCCAGTGCTGTAAGAAGTTTCTTCGCCCCCTCACCCCCCCTGAATGAAGAGATGTTTCAGAGTTTATTAACATGGCTTCTATCCAGGCTGGGGCAAGGAGCGACCTAGATCCAGTCTCTGGCGCCACCTACTGGCGTCAGCCGAGGTAGCGCTTGTATTAATATATGGGGCAGTTTGAGTGCGGGGTCTGGGTACACCCGAAGACACCTGTCGGGGGCACACGTGACTCTACGTCACAGGGCACCTTTTTTGAGTTTCCTTCCATGTTAGAAAGGCGACCCGGGGGAGGCAGAAGATGTCTGACTGACCACCCCTAGGTTCACCTCTCCGTCGAGGAATAGCCGAGCGTTACCGAGAGGCCTCCTGAATGAGGGCCCTCTCCTAGGATCGTACAGCAGAGTAATCACAACACTACAGATGGACACCACACAAGAGGTCAAGTTCTTAAGCTTTTATAAGTAATAACGGTTGCGGGTTCTTGGCAGTATATACAGCTGGATCGAGGGATCCGTAAAGTCTCGGACAAGGAGGGTAAGGTAGCGGGACAGTCTTACTCTGGGCGGAGGAAGTGATACCCTACGCACAGCTCTCAATCCTCGAGCTGGGGGGTTCCAAGAGGTTCGAGCTGCGGCGGCGCCAGCAGGCTTACAAGGTGGTTCAGCAAGGTAGGCCGCGGCAGCGCCAGCAGGCTTACAAGGTGGTTCAGCAAGGTAGGCCGCGGCAGCGCCAGCAGGCTCTCAGATGGTTCAGCAAGGTAGGCCGCGGCAGCGCCAGCAGGCTAACAAGATGGTTCAGCAAGGTAGGCCGCGGCAGCGCCAGCAGGCTCTCAGATGGTTCAGCAAGGTAGGCCGCGGCAGCGCCAGCAGGCTCTCAGATGGTTCAGCAAGGTAGGCCGCGGCAGCGCCAGCAGGCTAACAAGATGGTTCAGCAAGGTAGGCCGCGGCAGCGCCAGCAGGCTCTCAGAGGGTTCAGCAAGGTAGGCCACGGCAGCGCCAGCAGGCTCTCAGATGGTTCAGCAAGGTAGGCCGCGGCAGCGCCAGCAGGCTCTCAGATGGACGTCGGGTTACAGGAAGGATGAGTTCGTCTGGTGTCAGCCGCGACAGCGTCAGCAGGGCTTCCAGTCCAGGATACAACTGGCGTCCTACTCCGGGGCTGGCCCAGATATAGGACGGAGGTCCTTTGATGTCCGGACCCTCGCGCCTGGGGGCCAGAGGGGCCGGGATGATGGTGTCCAGACACCCAGCAGGGGGGTGGAGCCAGCACCCAGGGAGGCCGGAGGGCGATTGATACCAGGCATCCGGGGACGGCTGGAGGGCCATCGAAACTCCTCTCCCTCCGGGATCTGTCGAGTGGCCACTCGACCACCTGGGTGGATCTTGGTGCCTCGATGTCTGGGCTTCGCTGGGGCCGAGGCTGGGGCCGAGGCCACGTGGTCGTGACGTGGTGGGCCCAAGATGGAGTCGGGCACGGCCTCGTGCTTAGGTCGTGATGGGCCTACGCTGGGGCCAGGCCGATGATGGGGATCCGGGATGGTAGCCGGGTCTGTGGTGTTGGGGCGTGCAGGGTCGGGCAGAAGGGGCCGCCCGAGGTCCGGAGGAGGGCTGATGTCGTCCTGGGCCCGCCATGCGGGAGGGGTAGGACCACGCCATGAGGCCGGGTCCGACACGCGTCCCCCCAGCTGAAGGCAGGGGAGAGTCACCCATCTTCTTGGGGATTCTCCTCGCCGAGGCGGAAGAATCTGGACAGGCCGTCGGCACTGGCATGGTCGTTGCCGGGGCGATGCTCCACAGTGAAATCCATCCCTTGGCCGGGCCTCCTCACCACTTCTGGGTCGCCGCGGCAGCGCGGCGGCTCGCTTCTTAGGCAGGCAGGCGGGCTCCCATGATCCGAGGAGTGGGCTCCCTCGTGGATCAACAACAACGGGCACAACAAAGCGGCAATGAGCGGGGTGGCACCCGCGCCGCCAAATCGCCACACGGGGCGACCAGATGCCGGGTGGGCACCGGCTGTGCACACCCAGCGCTAGCAGCGCTAGAAACGAAGGGTAGGCGCTCCCAAGCGCCTACAGGACAAGACACAGCGCTCACAGCGCTATGGCCAAAATCAAGCGCTTTCAAGCGCCAGCTAGGCGATTTCAGCGCTCCCCAGCGCTGAAGGGCAGAGAGCAGCGCTCTCAGGCTGCAGGCAAAGAATCCTCAGTGCTCCCCAGCACTGGAGGACAGGACAAGGCTCCAGCAGGGGCTGGAGGCAGGCAGGGGGGCAAGGCTGGGCCAGAGCCAGCACACTGGGTCTCCAGGCAGGGAGACAGTCCAAGTGGCGGTCCTCCTGGCCCCAGCAACAGCAACAGCCCCCTCTGGCAGGATCCAAAAGCAGAACACCTTCATGGGGACACAGCCCCTTCTTCATACTGTAAAACCCCTTTGTCTAAGGGTGCAGGGTGGGGGGAAACCCAGTTTCAGCTGGCTTTGGAGCACTCTTGATGGCCCAACCACCAATTTCTTTCACTGGGGAGGCTAGGGTCGTTAGACACACCACAGGGGGGCGGAGCCAGCATTGTGTGGGGAAAACCCAGCCCATCCAGGACACAGGTACACTCCTCCCACACATCACTCATGCTAATCTCCCACTCACCACCGGGCAAACCCATCTAGACTTCCTGGAGCCTGGCATGCCAGCCAGCTCCAGCCAATCATGCTCCAGCACCCTCACAGCACACGCACACATATCTCAATGTCCAGAAGTAGCACTTCCCTTCTAGACACATACATGCCGCAGACACCATCTCGCAGCATTCACTCTCACGAGTTTACACATACTAAACTCGAGCCTGCACTCCCCACGCATCAGGAACTACCAGGGACACACACATCCCCCATGCATTCCTATGGGAGGGCAGGCCAGCCATGCTACACGCACGCACTTTCACTCTGGGACCCAGGGGAAAGTGCGCAGAGACCCAAAAATCACTGACCCAGGGTCACACATAAGGCAAAAAGTTCAGGGGTGAACCAGCACAAGGCCCGGGTCCAACAGGCACATCATGTGCTAAGTTCAGGAGGAAGTCTCTGAACCGGAGGGGTACAACCAGCACCCGGCCGGCCCCTAGCTCGGCAATCTTCTGCTCACTGTAAAGGAGGTCGTTGTCCCAGTAGACCCAGTGGGACCCCGCGGGGTCTCCAGCGGCTTGCGTAGCGGCTTGCTGTCGCATCCCCTCGAGGGAGGGGCAGGTTTTCTGTTCCTGCCGGAACTGTTCGCGGGTGGGGCCACCTTCTTGGCGCCATTGAGCGAGTTCTGGGAGGTGGTTGAGCTCGGTGAGATCTTCTTGGTCGGGCCCTTGGGGGCCGGGCTCGGTGTCGGCATCCTCGGGGACGACGGGTGGCGGAGGTGCGGGCCATTCTGGCTCCTCTGTTGGAGCTTCCCCCGCTGGGGCGGAGGCTCGGGCGGACATGGAGCGGGTGGTCGCACAGACCCACTCGGGAAGGCCTAGCATCCCCAGGTGCTCTCTTCGTTCGACGCCAGCCCATGGGGAACTTTCCAGGTCGTTCCCAAGGAGGCAGTCCACGGGGGCATCGTCGCGGACAGTCACTTTCAGCACGCCCGACACTCCCCCCCACTCGAAGGGGATGCGGGCCGTCTGACACAAAGTTTCGGAGTTATCTGCGGATCGGACTGGGCACAGGACGTTAGGAACGATCTGTTCCGGGGTCACCAGATGGCAGCGGACCGCTGTCACGCTGGCCCCAGTGTCACGGAGGGCTTCGGTCCGGCGACCATTGATGGTGACCCACTGGCGGTACTTCTGGGTGTTGCCGGGGATCGGCCCTCGGGGGATCATGTCGTGAGTACCCAGGCAGGCTAAGGTCATGGCGGCGGGCTCCCACTCGGCCTGCTCGTGGTCGTCGTCCTCTTCCTCATTTCTTTCTTCACCTAGGGCAGCTGCCGCGATCTGGCGGGCTGGGGGCCCGGTGGTGCCGGGTCGCTGGTTCATCGGGCAGAGGGGGTCATTCGCATAATGGCCCTGTCGCTGGCATCTGTGGCATGTAACGTTCGGGCGGGGCCCCGGCCTGGCTGGGGGGCCCCCTCTCCGGCCCAGGGATGGCGACGTGGAGGTAGGGGATGACCCCTGGGGGGCGTCTCGACCCCGGCTCAGGCCTACTCCGCCACCTCGTGGTCGGTGGTTCCCCGGGGACCCCCGGCCGTAATCTCCCATCGTGTTCCGGGGAACTCGGGTGCTGACCCATCGGTCTGCCTCGACAGCGAGTTTTCGTGGCTCAGTCAATTTGCTGTCGAGGAGGTGCTGCTGGAGTTCGACGAAACAGTTATTGGACAGGTGTTCCCATAGAATGAGGTCGACCAACTGCTGGTAGGTGGTGACCTGGCAGCCCCGAGTCCACCCCTCGAAGGCTCTACTGTAATAGTTCACGTATTCCACCCACGTGGTACTGGGGATTTTTTTGCAGTCTCGGAATCGCTGCCGGTACATCTCGGGGGTGAGTCCGTAGCGAGTGAGGAGGGCGGACTTCATGTGCTCGTACGAGGTCCTCTCGGTATCAGGGAGCTCCAGCAGGGCGTCTCTCCCTTCGTTGATAAACTTCCCCCACAGGCCGGCACCCCAGTCCCTGAGGGGTACTCGATGGGCGGCCATGGCGACCTCGTAAGCTTTGAACCACTGCTGGATGTCGTCGTTCTTATAGTACTCTTTGACGACATCCTTGGGTATGTGCACCTTCGTGTCCAACGGGGGAGGTGAGATCTTACCCTCGGAGGTGGCAGTCTCGCTTGCCTTGGCTTTAAATTCTAGTTCTTTGAGGACGTGCTCGTGGTCGAGCATGAGTTTCTTCTCCTCGAGGTCTCTTTGTCTTCGCTTTTCTTCTAGGTCTCCTTCTAGCCTAGCTGCTCGAGGGCTAGCTTCCTTTCTGCCAGTTGGATCTCTCCTTCTTGTTTGAGTCGAGCAAGCTCCAACTCGTGGAGCCGGTTCCTCTCTCGTTCTCGGGCGTCTTCGTGGGAGAGGCCCGTGTTTGGGTTTGCGGGTCTCTCTCCCGCTGGGTTCAGCTGAGCCTCCGGGCCTCCGTTCGGGCCCGGGTTATCTTCACTCGGAGGTGGCGCCTCCCCGGCGTCCACCCAGGCCTGCAGGGCCGATTTGAAATCTTCTTTGGTGCTTAAGCCAGTGGTAGCGATGCCTAGATCTTTGCAGAATTGCTTCAGCTCCTTGTGACTGTAGTCTTCCATTTTCTCCTTCTGGAATTCTGTGCTCATGGTCGCAGTGGGTTTTTCTGGGTAGCGAGTGAATCACTCTCTGTACGATCTGCGTTGGCTCGGATCCCAGCGCTTGCCACCAATGTTAGAAAGGCGACCCGGGGGAGGCAGAAGATGTCTGACTGACCACCCCTAGGTCCGCCCCTCCGTCGAGAAGTAGCCGAGCGTTACCGAGAAGCCTCCTGAATGAGGGCCCTCTCCTAGGATCGTACAGCAGAGTAATCACAACACTACAAACGGACACCACACAGGAGGTCAAGTTCTCAAGCTTATATAAGTAATAACGGTTGCGGGTTCTTGGCAGTATATACAGCTGGATCGAGGGATCCGTAAAGTCTCGGACAAGGAGGGTAAGGTAGCGGGACAGTCTTACTCTAGGCGGAGGAAGGGATACCCTACGCACAGCTCTCAATCCTCGAGCTGGGGGGTTCCGAGAGGTTCGAGCCGCGGCGGCGCCAGCAGGCTAACAAGATGCTTCAGCAAGGTAGGCCGCGGCAGCGCCAGCAGGCTCTCAGATGGTTCAGCAAGGTAGGCCGCGGCAGCGCCAGCAGGCTCTCAGATGGTTCAGCAAGGTAGGCCGCGGCAGCGCCAGCAGGCTCTCAGATGGTCCAGCAAGGTAGGCCGCGGCAGCGCCAGCAGGCTCTCAGATGGTTCAGCAAGGTGGGCCGCGGCAGGGCCAGCAGGCTCTCAGATGGACGTCGGGTTACAGGAAGGATGAGTTCGTCTGGTGTCGGCCGTGACAGCGTCAGCAGGGCTTCCAGTCCAGGATACAACTGGCGTCCTACTCCGGGGCTGGCCCAGATATAGGACGGAGGTCCTTTGATGTCCGGACCCTCGCGCCTGGGGGCCAGAGGGGCCGGGATGATGGTGTCCAGACACCCAGCAGGGGGGTGGAGACAGCGCCCAGGGAGGCCGGAGGGCGATTGATACCAGGCGTCCGGGGACGGCTGGAGGGCCATCGAAACTCCTCTCCCTCCGGGATCTGTCGAGTGGCCACTCGACCACCTGGGTGGATCTTGGTGCCTCGATGTCTGGGCTTCGCTGGGGCCGAGGCTGGGGCCGAGGCCACGTGGTCGTGACGTGGTGGGCCCAAGATGGAGTCGGGCACGGCCTCGTGCTTAGGTCGTGATGGGCCTACGCTTGGGCCAGGCCGATGATGGGGATCCGGGATGGTAGCCGGGTCTGTGGTGTTGGGGTGCAGGGTCGGCCAGAAGGGGCCGCCCGAGGTCCGGAGGAGGGCTGATGTCGTCCTGGGCCCGCCATGCGGGAGGGGTAGGACCACGCCATGAGGCCGGGTCCAACATTCCATAACCATGTCGACCTTGAGGTCACCGAGTGGGGTTATGACGTCATCTTGAACTTCACCCCCCTCAAGGAGTAAACCCTCTGATGCTGCCCTTTGTGAGCCCCTGCCCGGTGCAGGTGGCATGGACGAGCCTTCATGGTAAACATCGGCACCGCCCACGGGCACTGCCCGGTCACCAGCCCCTGCCCCAGGGCCCGGAGGGCAGTCACACAACCTACATCTGCCCTCTTACCTGTAGGACCGTGGAAGCGCTTAGAATAGGTTTGATGGAAGCAGCGCTATAGGAGCACCTCGGCCGGACCCTCACAAGGCGGAGAGATGACGTAGGAGGGTCTGACGTCACCGCTGTACGTCACCACTGTACGTCATCCACTGCGCACGGTTTTGGCTTTGGAATCAGCAGACCTGAGGTCTCATCCTGGCTTTACCACTCCGTCTTTAGATGCTAGAAATGCGCTTCCTATGCATCCGGCTGGGCCCACACCGCAGGGGCGTTTCCTGGAGCAGGGGCCCCTCTCAGGCCCCCACTGGACTCACTCCCCCCCTCCACCTGCGATCCGCCCCCCCTCGCTGGAAGACTTCAGGAAGAAGCTCACGACATGGCTGTCCGACCAAGGCTCACAGCACCGGCGTAACGAAACTAGAGGGCCCCCCCCTGCAAGGCACGTGCAGGGGCCCCTCCGGGCTCCATCAGGAGCTCTGCAGCCAGAGTGATGTGCTGAGGGCCCCCCCCCCCGCAAGGCACGTGCAGGGGCCCCTCCGGGCTCCATCAGGAGCTCTGCAGCCAGAGTGATGTGCTGAGGGGCCCCCCTGCAAGGCACGTGCAGGGGCCCCTCCGGGCTCAATCCGGAGCTCTGCAGCCAGAGTGATGTGCTGAGGGGCCCCTGCAAGGCACGTGCAGGGGCCCCTCCGGGCTCAATCAGGAGCTCTGCAGCCAGAGTGATGTGCTGAGGGGGCCCCCCTGCAAGGCACATGCAGGGGCCCCTCCGGGCTCAAGCAGGAGCTCTGCAGCCAGAGTGATGTGCTGAGGGGGCCCCCCTGCAAGGCACGTGCAGGGGCCCCTCCGGGCTCAATCAGGAGCTCTGCAGCCGGAGTGATGTGCTGAGGGGGCCCCCCCGCAAGGCACGTGCAGGGGCCCCTCCGGGCTCAATCAGGATCTCTGCAGCCAGAGTGATGTGCAGAGGGGGCCCCCTGCAAGGCACGTGCAGGGGCCCCTCTGGGCTCACTCAGGAGCTCTGCAGCCAGAGTGATGTGCTGAGGGGGCCCCCCTGCAAGGCACGTGCAGGGGCCCCTCCGGGCTCAATCAGGAGCTCTGCAGCCAGAGTGATGTGCTGAGGGCCCCCCCCCCCGCAAGGCACGTGCAGGGGCCCCTCCGGGCTCAAGCAGGAGCTCTGCAGCCAGAGTGATGTGCTGAGGGGCCCCTGCAAGGCACGTGCAGGGGCCCCTCCGGGCTCAATCAGGAGCTCTGCAGCCAGAGTGATGTGCTGAGGGGGCCCCCCCCCCGCAAGGCACGTGCAGGGGCCCCTCCAAGCTCAAGCAGGAGCTCTGCAGCCAGAGTGATGTGCTGAGGGGGCCCCCCTGCAAGGCACGTGCAGGGGCCCCTCCGGGCTCAAGCAGGAGCTCTGCAGCCAGAGTGATGTGCTGAGGGGGCCCCCCTGCAAGGCACGTGCAGGGGCCCCTCTGGGCTCACTCAGGAGCTCTGCAGCCAGAGTGATGTGCTGAGGGGGCCCCCTGCAAGGCACGTGCAGGGGCCCCTCCGGGCTCAAGCAGGAGCTCTGCAGCCAGAGTGATGTGCAGAGGGGGCCCCCCCGGAAGGCACGTGCAGGGGCCCCTCCGAGCTCAATCAGGAGCTCTGCAGCCAAAGTGATGTGCTGAGGGGGCCCCCCTGCAAGGCACGTGCAGGGGCCCCTCCGGGCTCAATCAGGAGCTCTGCAGCCAGAGTGATGTGCTGAGGGGGCCCCCCTGCAAGGCACATGGAGGGGCCCCTCCGGGCTCAATCAGGAGCTCTGCAGCCAGAGTGATGTGCTGAGGGGCCCCCCCCCGCAAGGCAGGTGCAGGGGCCCCTTCGGGCTCAAGCAGGAGCTCTGCAGCCAGAGTGATGTGCTGAGGGGGCCCCCCTGCAAGGCACGTGCAGGGGCCCCTCCGGGCTCAAGCAGGAGCTCTGCAGCCAGAGTGATGTGCTGGGTGTCTGGACACCATCATCCCGGCCCCTCTGGCCCCCAGGCGCGAGGGACCGGACATCAAAGGACCTCCGTCCTATATCTGGGCCAGCCCCGGAGTAGGACACCAGACAAACTCATCCTTCCTGTAACCTGACGTCCATCTGAGAGCCTGCTGGCGCTGCCGCGGCCTACCTTGCTGAACCATCTGAGAGCCTGCTGGTGCTGCCGCGGCCTACTTTGCTGAACCATCTGAGAGCCTGCTGGCGCTGCCGCGGCCTACTTTGCTGAACCATCTGAGAGCCTGCTGGCGCTGCCGCGGCCTACCTTGCTGAACCACCTGAGAGCCTGCTGGCGCTGCCGCGGCCTACCTTGCTGAACCATCTGAGAGCCTGCTGGCGCTGCCGCGGCCTACCTTACTGAACCACCTGAGAGCCTGCTGGCGCGGCCGCGGCCTACCTTGCTGAACCATCTTGCTAGCCTGCTGGCGCTGCCGCGGCTCGAACCTCTCGGGACCCCCCAGCTCGAGGATTGAGAGCTGTGCGTAGGGTATCCCTTCCTCTGCCCAGAGTAAGACTGTCCCGCTACCTTACCTCCCTTGTTCGAGACTTTACGGATCCCTCGATCCAGCTGTATATACTGCCAAGAACCCGCACCCGTTATTACTTATAAAAGCTTGAGAACTTGACCTCCTGTGTGGTGTCCATTTGTAGTGTTGTGATTACTCGGCTGTACGATCCTAAGAGAGGACCCTCAGTCAGGAGGCCTCTCGGTAAACGCTCGGCTACTTCTCGACGGAGGGGTGGACCTAGGGGTGGTCAGTCAGACATCTTCTACCTCCCCCGGGTCGCCTTTCTAACATTGGTGGCAAGCGCTGGGATCCGAGCCCACGCAGATCGTACAGAGAGTGATTCACTCGCTACCCAGAAAAACCCACTGCGACCATGAGCACAGAATTCCAGAAGGAGAAAATGGAAGACTACAGTCACAAGGAGCTGAAGCAATTCTGCAGAGATCTAGGCATCGCTACCACTGGCTTAAGCACCAAAGAAGATTTCAAAGAGGCCCTGCAGGCCTGGGTGGACGCCGGTGAGGCGCCACCTCCGAGGGAAGAGAACCCGGGCCCGAACGGAGGCCCGGAGGCCCAGCTGAACCCAGCGGGAGAGAGACCCGCAAACCCAAACACAGGCCTCTCCCCCGAAGACGCCCGAGAACGAGAGAGGAACCGGCTCCACGAGTTGGATCTTGCTCGACTCCGACAAGAAGGAGAGATCCAACTGGCAGAAAGGAAGCTGGCCCTCGAGCAGCTACGGCTAGAAGGAGACCTGGAAGAAAAGCGAAGACAAAGAGACCTCGAGGAGAAGAAACTCCTGCTCGAGCACGAGCGCGTCCTCAAAGAACTAGAGTTCAAAGCCAAGGCAAACGAGACTGCCACCTCCGGGGGTAAGACCTCACCTCCCCCGGTGGACACGAAGGTGCACATACCCAAGGATGTCGTCAAAGAGTACTATAAGAACGACGACATCCAGCAGTGGTTCAAAGCTTACGAGGTCGCCATGGCCGCCCATCGAGTACCCCTCCGGGACTGGGGTGCCGGCCTGTGGGGGAAGTTTATCAACGAAGGAAGAGACGCCCTGCTGGAGCTCCCTGATACCAAGAGGACCTCGTACAAGCACATGAAGACCGCCCTCCTCACTCGCTACGGACTCACCCCCGAGATGTACCGGCAGCGATTCCGAGACTGCAAAAAAATCCCCGGTACCACGTGGGTGGAATACGTGAACTATTACAGTACAGCCTTCGAGGGGTGGACTCGGGGCTGCCAGGTCACCACCTACCAGCAGTTGGTCGACCTCATTCTATGGGAACACCTGTCCAATAACTGTTTCGTCGAACTCCGGCAGCACCTCCTCGACAGCAAATTGACTGAGCCACGAAAACTCTCTGTCGAGGCAGACCGTTGGGCCAGCACCCGAGTTCCCCGGAACACGATGGGAGATTACGGCCGGGGGTCCCCGGGGAACCACCGACCACGAGGTGGCGGAGTAGGCCAGAGCCGGGGTCGAGACGCCCCCCAGGGGTCATTCCCTACCTCCACGTCGCCATCCCTGGGCCGGAAAGGGGGCCCCCAGCCAGGCCGGGGCCCCGCCCGAACGTTACGTGCCAGAGATGCCAGCGACAGGGTCATTATGCGAATGACCCCCTCTGCCCGATGAACCAGCGACCCGGCACCACCGGGCCCCCCGCCCGCCAGATCGCGGCAGCTGCCCTAGGTGAAGAAAGAAGTGAGGAAGAGGACGACGACCACGAGCAGGCCGAGTGGGAGCCCGCCGCCATGACCTTAGCCTGCCTGGGTACTCACGACATGATCCCACGAGGGCCGATCCCCGGCAACACCCAGAAGTACCGCCAGTGGGTCACCATCAATGGTCGCCGGACCGAAGCCCTCCGTGACACTGGGGCCAGCGTGACAGCGGTCCGCTGCCATCTGGTGACCCCGGAACAGATCCTTCCTAACGTCCTGTGCCCAGTCCGATCCGCAGATAACTCCGAAACTTTGTGTCAGATGGCCCGCATCCCCTTCGAGTGGGGGGGAGTGTCGGGCGTGCTGAAAGTGACTGTCCGCGACGATGCCCCCGTGAACTGCCTCCTTGGGAACGACCTGGAAAGTTCCCCGTGGGCTGGCGTCGAACGAAGAGAGCACCTGGGGATGCTAGGCCTTCCCGAGTGGGTCTGTGCGACCACCCGCTCCATGTCCGCCCGAGCCTCCGCCCCAGCGGGGGAAGCTCCAACAGAGGAGCCAGAATGGCCCGCACCTCCGCCACCCGTCGTCCCCGAGGACGCCGATACCGAGCCCGGCCCCCAAGGGCCTGACCAAGAAGATCTCACCGAGCTCAACCACCTCCCAGAACTCGCTCAATGGCGCCAAGAAGGTGGCCCCACCCGCGAACAGTTCCGGCAGGAACAGAAAACCTGCCCCTCCCTCGAGGGGATGCGACAGCAAGCCGCTACGCAAGCCGCTGGAGACCCCGCGGGGTCCCACTGGGTCTACTGGGACAACGACCTCCTTTACAGTGAGCAGAAGGTTGCCGAGCTAGGGGCCGGCCGGGTGCTGGTTGTACCCCTCCGGTTCAGAGACTTCCTCCTGAACTTAGCACATGATGTGCCCCTCGCCGGGCACCTGGGCCAGGACAAAACTTACAGCCGCCTGGTGACCCATTTCTACTGGCCAAAAATGCGCACTGATGTACAGAACCACTGCAGGACCTGCCCGACCTGTCAAGCCAGCTGGAAGAGCGGGGGGAAGGTCAAAGCTCCGCTCCAGCCGTTTCCTGTGGTAACCACCCCCTTCGAGCGAGTGGGAATAGACATCGTAGGGCCCCTGGACCCTCGCACCTCGCAGGGGCACCGCTTCATCCTCGTCCTGGTGGACCATGCCACCCGCTATCCTGAGGCCATCCCTCTCCGAACCATCACGGCCCCCGTGGTGGGCCGAGCCCTCATGAGCATCTTCTCCCGAGTCGGCTTCCCCCGAGAAGTCGTGAGTGATCGGGGGTCCAACTTCATCTCGAAGCATATGCGGTCCCTATGGCAACAGTGCGGGGTCGCAAATAAGTTCACCACCCCGTATCATCCCCAGGGAAATGGACTAGTGGAACGCTTTAACAGGACACTGAAGGGAATGATCAAGGGCCTAGAAGAGCCCCTCCGGCGCAAATGGGATGTCCTGCTGCCCTGCTTCCTGTTCGCCTACCGAGAGGTACCCCAGAAATCCCTGGGGTTTAGCCCGTTCGAACTCTTGTACGGACACCCGGTTCGAGGTCCCCTTAGCCTGGTCAAGGAAGGCTGGGAGACAGCAGTTCGAGATGCCCCACCGGATGTCTACCGGTACCTCCTGACACTCCGCAATCAGACTCGGAAGTTCAGGGAACTGGCCGAGGCCAACCTGGAGGCCAGTCAGGAGGAGATGAAACGCTGGTATGACCAGAACGCCTCGTCCATCGAGTTCGAGCCGGGCCAGCAAGTCTTGGTCATGTCCCCGGTTGAACCGTGTGCCCTCCAGGACAAATGGACGGGGCCCTTCAAGGTGGTGGAGCGCAAGAGCCCCGTCACCTACCTGGTAGACATGGAGTCCCCCAGGAACCCCCTCCGGGTTCTACACGCTAACCGGCTCAAGCCGCACTTTGCACGCACTGAACTGAGTCTGCTGCTGGCGACCGATGATGGAGCTGAAGACGACTCCGAGCCACTACCAGATCTTCTCAGCACCACCGAGAAGGACGGCTCCTTCGAAGGGGTCCGGCTCTCCTCTACCCTGACCCCAGAGCAGCAACAAGACTGCCGGAAGCTGCTGGGGCAGTTTGCGGATCTGTTTTCCCTCACGCCGGGGGTCACCCGGTGGTGTGTCCACGATGTAGATACCGGAGACAGCCCCCCTGTGAAACAACGAGCTTTTCGAGTGCCCGACCGGGTTCGGGCCTGCATCCAATCCGAGGTGGCCAAGATGTTGGCCCTGGGGGTAGTCGAACCCTCCAACAGTCCCTGGGCCAGTCCTGTTGTCCTGGTCCCGAAAGCCGCTTCCCCCGGAACAGCGCCCGAGCTCCGGTTCTGTGTTGACTACCGGGGACTGAATGCAGTCCCCAGGACCGACGCACATCCCATCCCCAGGGCGGATGAACTGATCGATCGCCTAGGGGCCGCCAGATACCTCAGCATCTTCGATCTCACGGCGGGGTATTGGCAGATCGGCCTTACTCCTGGCGCACAAGAGCGATCGGCCTTCTCGACGCCAGATGGCCACTATCACTTCAAAGTGATGCCCTTCGGCATGAAAAATGCGCCAGCCACCTTCCAGAGGCTAGTTGTGAGAAGTTGGCCTGATAGGTGATGTTTCCAATTCTGGAACCACCGGTTATCAGACCAAACAATCCCTTATGGTGTCTGGTTGTAAGTCAACCTTGTTAGACAAGCTATCCTAGGGGTAGCATGGACTAAGCAGCCTAAAGGCTTGACTTAAGAGGTCGTGTTAAGCGAGCTGTTTTACCACATACAATCCTGTAATATCAAATGAAAGGACACCACACAAGTATATATTATAAAAATATATGTATTTATTACTAAAAACAATCCCCAGTATTCTTTATGAATAAAGGGGCACAAGCGTTAAATCAAAAGCACAGTTTAAACATACAAAGTTGCACAATTATGGATGAGGGCGGGGGGCCACTCAAACCATATACTAAACAAGTGGTATAAGAGATACCAATCGAACAGTGGTTAGGCCTAGGGCCTAGGGAATCGCTGGGAGCAGTCGGGACAAGCAATGCTGAAGTCGGGAGAGGCCCACGGGATTCGGGAGCAGTGCGGAAAGCGCACGCATGCACCAATGTTAACCAATGGTGCGTAAAAGTTGTAAAGTTAAAGTTTAAGGACACTTCCGCTGAACCTAGAGGAACAAAACTTAAGACACAGACCCTAGAGATGTGTACCAGTGTGGGAACACCGGCGGAGCAAAGTTACCTCACCCACAGGAAGCGGGTGCACAGGGTTGAAGTTGAGTCGGGTTTCGTCACGCAGGCTCTTGGTGCTTGAAGCTGAAAGGGCTGCATGCGGGGTGAAAGAGAAGTGTCCGGTGGAGTCCAAGGGTGGACTCGAGTCGAAAAGTACCTGAAAGCAGAGGGGACAGAGTCTGGGTCACTCAGCAGTGACCAGGGTGGAACCAGGACGGAACCAGGCAATGTCGGGCGCAATCAGGTGGTCGTCGAGGAGCTTCTCTCCGCTGTCACGTGGTCTCTGGGGCATCTGCGATGTCCAGGAGCGGGTCACGATCTGTCCCATGAGGGCTCTCACCGTCGGCGCAGTCGGCTTCAAGTTTGGAGCAAACAACACTTGGCAAGAGCAATCCACGCGGAACCGGGAGATTGCTTCTCACTCGAACCAGGAGGGTCAAAGTGGGGGCTCCTTTTCAGGGGAGCTGGTGCAGATCTGGAGCAACCAGATTTGCAGGTCGAATTTCAAAGTTTGTCGGTACAGGGGCCACTAGCCGGCTGGCAAGTGACCGGGCCAACGCGTTGAGCCAAAAGAAGCAGAAGGGCCCCACGCAGCACTCGTCGAGTGTGGAGGGCTGAACTTCGGTGCAAGTGTGACTCAGGGTTGGGGCTTCTCAAACCCCGGTGTACAGCTTCGAGGGTCACTCGTGGGCTGCACGATCAGCGTCTCGTGGTCTTTCCAAGATGGCGTGCCCCACGCTTCCGGTCACCTCCACGGGTCTCAGCTCTGCAGGGACTGTGGATCGGGCTGTTGGAAGGCAGGCAAGCTTGATCTCTTCGATCTCTGTCGCTCGAGTTCCGGCGAGAACTGCAACAAAGCAGACGTCGAAGGCTGGATGGTGCCTGTTGGCACAGGGTGGTCACTCCTTGACCACAAGGGAGATTCTTCAGTCTTCTACGTTGAGTAGGATGTCGAAGGGTCCAGAGTTTCGTTTCTTATGTTTCATCAGGATAATCTGAAGTGCATTGGCACTGCTCCCAGTCTTATACTAATTTTGGGGGCTGGATTACCTGATAGGTCCCCTCCTATGGGTGGGACCCAGGAAGTGGGTGGATACACCCCCTTCCTTTGATCCAGGCCGCCCTGGCACGAGGGCTGGAGTGCCCCAGAACCGGTTTGGCCGGATTATGCAAGTGGCAGCCTTGTGCGCCCCAAGCAGTGTCTGGTTTCTTTCAAACCTCCCTGCTACAATCCACTATCTCCTGTCTGGAGGGTGGTAACACCCCCCTGCGACAGGAAACCCTTTGTCCAAGCCCCATTTGGCTGAGTTTCGGTCAGCTTCAGGGGGTCAGACTCTTGTCTGTGGCAGAGGCATCCATTTTGTGGATCTAAGGTCCTTTTAGAAATTAACCGCATTTAAGTAAAGTAACATGTCTTACCCCTCTAGAGGGGTGGAATGCTATCCCCGTCGCCAGAACTGGCGAGGGGATAGTATTCCAAATCGTATGACACCTTACACGACATGTTTTGATAAAGCCAAACCAGAGTTGCTATATAACCGCGAGGATTATAAGGCACTTAAGAGTATATGGTATGGCATTATCCTGAAACAGCTTAGGGAGTTGTTCCCGACAGCTGCAGACAGGCTCAGCTCATGCTAGAGCTCCATCTCACATTAAACCACGCACTCTGCCTCCAGGATTGATGAGGCCTTCCATAGGAGTGGCTCACAGGTTAATATGTGTCCAGATATAGGTTTAGATATAGGTATACCATATCTAAGTAAGGGGTGATTACACCACCTTACCCCAGCTGAGTGATCAGCCAGTTGTGTCAATTTAAGAACCAGCCAGGGGTGGCAAAAGATATGCTGCAGCCCCTGGTAGGCCTTGGTGGCCCCTATGCCCTGGGCACCTATAGTGCATTATACAGGGGCTGACAAGGAGTCCATTTCCAATTGTGGTATGTACCTAGGGTAAATGGAATCCATTTTACAGAGAGAGCAGATGGCCTGGGGCCCTGATTAGCAGGGAACCAGGTCAACTAAGTCAAAAAACAGCTAAACACAGGCAAAAAATCTGGGGTAACCATAGTCAGGTAGCCACCTTCCTACACAACCCCCCCCCAAACGAAAGGAGATAAAGCTATCCTTGGCCAGGTAAGCCTATATTGCCTGAGTGGCCATATAAGGAAGTACCTGCACTAGCATGGGTACCCCCTGTCTCATGGTCCACTAAGCAGCCCCTCACCCTTGGGTTATCAGAGGGTCTCCACCATAGGGAATCACTACCTTGGGTGTGTTTATGCAAAGTTAAAGGCTGGTTTGGATATGGAGTATTGAAGTGAGGCTCCACTAATTTAGGGCTTAGCTTCCTCCAATTATCTTCCACCATGTGTGCCTTTCTTTCTTTAACTGAGTTGCACTGTGATCTCAGGGTCAACCTCTGGCTACCTAAAGCTGGAGGCTGGGTCCCTCTGTTTGGCTTGCTGGAGGGACAGTTCAGGTTTGGGCCCTTTGGGTCCCAGGTTTGGCTGTGCCCAACAGAATCCATCTGTGGGAGGTCCCTAACTGTTTTTAAGGGGGCTCCCTCAGGAGTTTTTAAAGTTTTCACCTCACTAGGGCTACTAGTTTTGGTGCCCCTAATCTGTTGATGGGGGTGCTTTATTTGACAGGGGGCCCTCTGGGTCTCACTGTCCTTCTTGTCCTCTGCAGCCCTGGGCTGAGTAAGGCAAGGTAGAGAGGGGCAGGTTACCTGCTCCAGACTGGGTCCCACCTGAGAAGGGTCCACTGACATCAGAGGCTCTGTCAGGCTAGGCCTAACCACCTCTGGGGCAGTTCCTTCATCAGGGGTAAGATCAGTTCCCTGAGGAGGCTGATCCTTTCCTAAAGTCTGGTGAGGGGGAGATTTCTCGTCCTCCTCTGTGCTCTCAGTTTGTGTGGAGTTATCCATCATTTCAGGCTTCACAACACACATATCATTTTGAGTTTGGGCTGTGGCCATCACAGCCCCACCAACCTTTTCAGGAGGAGACTCAGTTTGGGTTTCTGCTGTTATCATAACAGCTTTGCTATTCTGTTCAGGAAGAGCTTCTGCTAAAGATGGGGCAGAGAGTTGCTCAGCCCTACCAACCTTTTCAGGAAGGACATCTTGGATTGGGGCTGTAGCTAGTACAGCCCCACTAACCTTTCCATTGGAATTCACCATTCTAGAATGGGTTTCCTGTTCAACCTCAGCCCAGGCTGAGATTTCTAAATCATTACCCAGTA
The DNA here is from genome assembly GCF_964261635.1 of Lissotriton helveticus. Classification (NCBI taxonomy): domain Eukaryota; kingdom Metazoa; phylum Chordata; class Amphibia; order Caudata; family Salamandridae; genus Lissotriton; species Lissotriton helveticus. The sequence goes on from NC_136065.1 coordinate 4,999,198, forward strand.
GACAGTCCACAGGCAAGTTTGATGACACTGCCACTCTCTTTGGGCCAGTGACACCTCCCCAGCTGAGACTTACTACTGCCATGGGATGATTTGTTTGGATGCCATCAATGTTTATTACCTGGTATGTGGCACCAGGTAAAAGTTGCTTAGAGGGGAATATGCCATCAGCCACCATGGTGATGCTAGCCCCTGTGTCTCTAAAAGCTTCAACTCTCAAACCATTGATGATGGGTTCTTGTCTATATTTGCTCAAAGTATTTGGGCAATCAGAGAAGTTGGCAAACCCCATGCCAGTCTCATAAACAAGATTATTTGGGGATGGGGACCTGGATAGGCCAGGGTCCTCCTGGGCTCCAAAAGTAAACCCACCCAGATTCCTGGGTGTGCTCCCACTTCCTGGGGGATTACTGTTGACAGTAACAGGAGGTGTTGGAGCTGGCTTTGGAGGTATATTCTCTTTATTGCCATTCTTGGGACAACAGTTGTCTGTTTTGTAATGCCCAACCTGCTTACAGACATGGCAATAGGGCTTTTTCTCTGTTGAAGAAGTGTCTTGGGACCCACCCCCATTCTTGGAGTTTTGGGGCCCTGGGGAAGTCTTTTCTTTATTTTTATCCCCACCCTTATCTTGAGGCTTGGTAGACTCCTTCTTCTGGTTACTGTCCTGATTCTTAGGCCTAATCCTGGTTCTGACCCACTTGTCTGCCTTCTTTCCCCATTCTTGGGGAGAGGTCAGATCAGAGTCCACCAGGTGCTGGTGTAAGAGCTGGTTCTGACAATTACTTAGGATCTGCTCCCTCATGATCAAATTATACAATCCTGTAAAGTCATGTACTTTGCTGCCATGTAGCCAACCCTCCAGAGCCTTAGTAGCACAATCTACAAAATCAGTCCAGTCCTGTGTCTGTGTCTTCTGGGTGTCTCTGAACTTCAACCTGTACTGTTCAGTGGTTAAGACAAACCCATCTATTAGGACACTCCTCAGGACTTTGTAATTGTTTGCATCCTCATGTCTAACAGTGAGGAGCTTATCTCTCCCTTTCTCTGAAAAGGAGTACTATAAGATTGCTGCCCACTGTTCCTCAGGAACCTGCTGTACCATGCAGGCTCTCTCAAGAGCAGTTATCCACTTGTGGATGTCATCCCCTTCCTTGTAGGGGGGCACAATCTTTGTCAGGTTTCTACTATCATAGGACCTGGGTTTCTCTTTAGGAATATTGCTGCCACCAGTGGCATCTAAGCCACACAATTTCTGCTCTCTTGCCAAGGCAAGTCTAGCTTGAGCCAAGGCTACCTCCTCCCTCTCTATTTGGAGTTTGACAGCCCTCATTCTGGCCCTATGCTCAGTCTTCTGAGAGGCAGTCATACCTCTCTGAGATTCTCTTGAGGCACTAGAAATATGAGAGTCCCCTGAGGGAGATCTCACTCTTCTGTTGCCTGGGAGAATGATATGGTGGGGTCTGGGGAGGTGCTGGCCCTCTCCATTTCCCAGTAGGTCTAAGTTGGCCTGGTTAAGCCTGGCAACTAGGACCTGGCTACCCCTCTGATCCTGATTCTCTGGGTCCTCTACATCTGAGTCCTCCTCCTCCTCCTCTTCCTCCTCTTCTTCTTCTTCCTCTGGAGGGGTATCAGTTACAGGGGGGTTCACTCCATCTCCTGACTCTAAGGGAACTGCATTCGCCTTCTCTAAGTCATCCTGTTCTAGAATGGCTATCAGGATAGGACTGGTAGGACTTCTGCCCCTTTTTAACCCTCTTGAGATGCACAAGGCAATCAAGTCCTTTCGGGTTAATTTGTCATAGCTGAAAGTTGCCTTGGTAAGGTCAACTGTCACAGGAGCAGACCCTGAGGCTTTTCCTGTGTCAGACATGACTCTAGTGTGGTGTAAGTGATGCACCTACCTACACTAAGTGTTTCCCTACTGTACCTTGCTAGTGAGTTGTAGTCAGGGTGTGCTAATCCCTTTAATCTACAACTACTAAGTTCAGTAGAACTTAAGTATGCTAAGCTTTTGATTTTATATGTACCTAGAGGTACTTGATGTGATCTTTCAATTTGATAAAAGATTGCAATGGTAAAACAACAGCAAGCTCAAATCCGCACCGCTGCTCACCAATGTGAGAAGTTGGCCTGATAGGTGATGTTTCCAATTCTGGAACCACCTGTTATCAGACCAAACAATCCCTTATGGTGTCTGGTTGTAAGTCAACCTTATTAGACAAGCTATCCTAGGGGTAGCATGGACTAAGCAGCCTAAAGGCTTAACTTAAGAGGTCGTGTTAAGCGAGCTGTTTTACCACATACAATCCTGTAATATCAAATGAAAGGACACCACACAAGTATATATTATAAAAATATATGTATTTATTACTAAAAACAATCCCCAGTATTCTTTATGAATAAAGGGGCACAAGCGTTAAATCAAAAGCACAGTTTAAACATACAAAGTTGCACAATTATGGATGAGGGCGGGGGGCCACTCAAACCATATAGTAAACAAGTGGTATAAGAGATACCAATCGAACAGTGGTTAGGCCTAGGGCCTAGGGAATCGCTGGGAGCAGTCGGGACAAGCAATGCTGAAGTCGGGAGAGGCCCACGGGATTCGGGTGCAGTGCGGAAAGCGCACGCATGCACCAATGTTAACCAATGGTGCGTAAAAGTTGTAAAGTTAAAGTTTAAGGACACTTCCGCTGAACCTAGAGGAACAAAACTTAAGACACAGACCCTAGAGATGTGTACCAGTGTGGGAACACCGGCGGAGCAAAGTTACCTCACCCACAGGAAGCGGGTGCACAGGGTCGAAGTTGAGTCGGGTTTCGTCACGCAGGCTCTTGGTGCTTGAAGCTGAAAGGGCTGCAGGCGGGGTGAAAGAGAAGTGTCCGGTGGAGTCCAAGGGTGGACTCAAGTCGAAAAGTACCTGAAAGCAGAGGGGACAGAGTCTGGGTCACTCAGCAGTGACCAGGGTGGAACCAGGACGGAACCAGGCAATGTCGGGCGCAATCAGGTGGTCGTCGAGGAGCTTCTCTCCGCTGTCACGTGGGCTCTGGGGCATCTACGACGTCCAGGAGCAGGTCACGATCTGTCCCACGCAGGCTCTCGCCGTCGGCGCTGTCGGCTTCAAGATTGGAGCAAACAACACTTGGCAAAAGCAATCCACGCGGAACCGGGAGATTGCTTCTCACTCAAACCAGGAGGGTCAGAGTGGGGGCTCCTTTTCAGGGGAGCTGGTGCAGATCTGGAGCAACCAGATTCGCAGGTCGAATTTCAAGTTTCGTCGGCACAGGGGCCACTAGCCGGCTGGCAAGTGACCGGGCCAATGCGTTGAGCCAAAAGAAGCAGAAGGGCCCCACGCAGCACTCGTCGAGTGTGGAGGGCTGAACTTCAGTGCAAGTGTGGCTCAGGGTTGGGGCTTCTCAAACCCCGGTGTACAGCTTCGAGGGTCACTCCTGGGCTGCACGGTCAGCGTCTCGTGGTCAATTCAAGATGGCGTGCCCCACGCTTCCGGTCGCCTCCACGGATCTCAGCTCTGCAGGGACTGTGGATCGGGCTGTTGGAAGGCAGGCAAGCTTGATCTCGTCGATCTCTGTCGCTCGAGTTCCGGCGGGAACTGCAACAAAGTAGACGTTGATGGCTGGATGGTGCCTGTTTGCACAGGGTGGTCACTCCTTGACCACAAGGGAGATTCTTCGGGCTTCTACGTCGAGTAGGATGTCGAAGGGTCCAGAGTTTCGTTTCTTATGTTTCATCAGGATAATCTGAAGTGCATTGGCACTGCTCCCACTCTTATTCGAATCTGGGGGGCTGGATTACCTGCTAGGTCCCCTCCTATGGGTGGGACCCAGGAAGTGGGTGGATACACCCCCTTCCTTTGATCCAGGCCGCCCTGGCACGAGGGCTGGAGTGCCCCAGAACCGGTTTGGCCGGATTAGGCAAGGGGCAGCCTTGTGCGCCCCAAGCAGTGTCTGGTTTCTTTCAAACCTCCCTGCTACAATCCACTATCTCCTGTCTGAGGGGGTGTAGCACCTCCCTGCGACAGGAAACCCTTTGTCCAGGCCCCATTTGGCTGAGTTTTGGTCAGCTTCAGGGGGTCAGACTCGTGTCTGTGGCAGAGGCATCCATTTTGTGGATCTAAGGTCCTTTTAGAAATTAACCGCATTTAAGTAAAGTAACATGTCTTACCCCTCTAGAGGGGTGGAATGCTATCCCCATCGCCAGAACTGGCGAGGGGATAGTATTCCAAATCGTATGACACCTTACACGACATGTTTTGATAAAGCCAAACCAAAGTTGCTATATAACCGCGAGGATTATAATGCACTTAAGAGTATATGGTGTGGCATTATCCTGAAACAGCTTAGGGAGTTGTTCCCGACAGCTGCAGACAGGCTCAGCTCATGCTAGAGCTCCATCTCACATTAAACCACGCACTCTGCCTCCAGGATTGATGAGGCCTTCCATAGGAGTGGCTCACAGGTTAATATGTGTCCAGATATAGGTTTAGATATAGGTATACTATATCTAAGCAAGGGGTGATTACACCACCTTACCCCAGCTGAGTGATCAGCCAGTTGTGTCAATTTAAGAACCAGCCAGGGGTGGCAAAAGATATGCTGCAGCCCCTGGTAGGCCTTGGTGGCCCCTATGCCCTGGGCACCTATAGTGCATTATACAGGGGCTGACAAGGAGTCCATTTCCAATTGTGGTATGTGCCTATAGCACATGTATTAGTAATTTAGTGAGAGAACAGCAGGCTGGGGGTCTGATCAGCAGGCCCACAGCCTCAGTAGTCGAAAACCAGTGAAGCAAAAAGCAAAAATTTGGGGTGACCATAGGATAGCAGACCCTACTCTCCTACACAACCCCCCCCCCCCAAACGCAGGGACATTAAACTAACCTTGACCAGATAAGTCTTCATGTTCTAAGTGGAAGTACCTGGAGAGACCATCTGCATTACCATGGTCAGTCCCTGGGCGGTGCTCCACTGTAAAGTCCATCCCCTGTAGGGAAATGGACCACCTGAGCAGTTTGGGGTTTTCACCCTTCATCTGATTGAGCCACAAGAGGGGCTTATGGTCTGTCTGAACTAGGAAGTGAGTTCCAAACAAGTAGGACCTCAACTTCTTCAGGGCCCAAACCACAGCAAAGGCCTCCCTCTCAATGGCTGACCAACGTTTCTCTCTGGGGGTCAGCCATCTGCTAATAAAAGCAATGGGTTGGTCTGGACCATCTTGATTAAGTTGTGAGAGCACAGCTCCCAACCCCAACTCAGAAGCATCTGTCTGTACAATGAACTGTTTGGAGTAGTCAGGACTCTTCAGGATAGGTGCAGAGCACATGGCCTTCTTCAGGTCTTCAAATGCCTTTTGACAGCTAACTGTCCACTGAACCTTTTTTGGCATCTTCTTGGATGTCAAGTCATTTAATGGTGTCACTATAGACCCATAGTTTTTCACAAACTTTCTGTAATACCCAGTCAGGCCCAAGAAGGCTCTGACTTGTGTCTGGGTAACTGGAGGAGCCCAGTCCTGTATGGTCTGGATTTTGCTCTCCAGTGGCTGAACCTGACCTCAACCTACTAGGTGGCCCAGGTATACAACCTTACTCTGCCCTATCTGGCACTTGGTGGCCTTGATAGTCAGACCTGCCTTTTGCAGGGCCTCCAGAACTTTCTTCAGGTGGATCAGGTGATCCTCCCAGGTGGAGCTAAAGACAGCAATATCATCTAGATATGCTGCACAAAAGTCATCCAACCCAGTAAGGACTTGGTTCACCAACCTTTGGAAAGTGGCAGGTGCATTCTTCAAACCAAAGGGCATTACCACAAACTGATAATGTCCACTAGGGGTAGAGAATGCTGTTTTGGCTTTTGACTCCTCAGCTAGTCTGATTTGCCAGTAGCCAGCTGTCAGATCAAATGTGCTCAGAAACTTGGCAGAAGCCAATCTGTCAATGAGCTCATCTGCTCTTGGAATGGGGTGAGCATCTGTCCTAGTGACAGCATTGAGACCCCTGTAGTCCACGCAAAATCTCATTTCTCTCTTTCCATCTTGGGTATGAGGTTTTGGCACAAGGACTACTGGGCTGGCCCATGGGCTCTCTGATGGCTCAATCACTCCAAGCTCTAACATCTTTTGCACCTCAGCCTTGATGCAATCCCTGACATGGTCAGGTTGCCTGTAGATCTTATTCTTCACAGGCAGACTGTCACCAGTGTCCACCACATGGGTACACCAGTCAGTCTGGCTGGGTGTGAGTGAAAACAAATGCCTGTGGGCCTGCAAAACTTGTCTGCAGTCCCTCTGTTGCTGGTCAGTGAGGCTGCCTGCCAGGGCTACTCCATCAACTGAACCATCATCAGGGTTCTGAGAAAGCAGGTCTGGGAGAGGGTCACTCTCTTCCTCCTGATCCCCATCTGTGGCCATGAGCAAGCTCATGTCCTCCCTGTCCACAAATGCTTTCAAACGATTCACATGGATTACCCTGTGAGGGCTCCTAGGGGTTCCAAAGTCAACCAAGTAGGTGACTTCTCCTTTCTTCTCAATGATAGGATAGGGTCCACTCCATTTGTCCTGGAGTGCTGCTGGGGCCACTGGCTCCAGTACCCACACCTTCTGTCCTGGTTGGAACTCTACCAGTACAGCCTTTTGGTCATGCATTGCCAAGCTTTTTGTAATTCTTGGCTGGCCTCCAGGTTTTTGGATGCTCTCTCCATGTATTCAGCCATCCTGGAGCGGAGACCAAGTACATAGTCCACTATGTCTAGTTTAGGCTTTTTGAGAGGTAACTCCCATCCTTCCTTCACCAAACACAATGGACCCCTTACAGGGTGGCCAAACAAAAGTTCAAAAGGGCTGTAGCCAACCCCCTTCTGTGGGACCACTCTGTAAGCAAAGAGCAGGCAAGGTAAAAGAATGTCCCATTTCCGCCTGAGCTTCTCTGGTAATCCCTTTATCATGCCTTTTAGGGTCTTGTTAAATCTCTCCACAAGCCCATTGCACTGTGGATGGTAGGGGGTGGTAAACTTGTAGTTTACTCCACACTCCTTCCACATTGCTTTCAGATAGCTGGACATAAAATTGGTGCCCCTATCTGATAATACCTCCTTTGGGAAGCCCACTCTTGAGAAAACTGCAATGAGGGCTTTTGCCACCACAGGTGCTGTGGTGGTCCTCAGGGGAATAGCCTCTGGATACCTGGTGGCATGATCCACTACCACCAGTATAAATCTGTTCCCAGATGCTGTTTGGGGGTCCATGGGACCCACAATATCAATTCCAACTCTTTCAAAGGGTACCCCCACCACAGGTAGTGGTATTAGGGGGGCCTTTGTTGTGCCACCTGACTTACCACTGGCTTGGCAAGTGACACAGGAGCGACAAAACTCCTTGACATTTTCTGACATATAAGGCCAGTGAAAGTGTGAAACAAGCCTGTCCCACGTCTTGTTCTGGCCTAAGTGTCCTGCAAGGGGAATATCATGGGCCAAGGTAAGGAGGAACCCCCTAAACTGCAGAGGTATAACCAACCTCCTGGTCATGCCAGGCTTGGGGTCTCTAGCCTCTGAGTAAAGGAGTCCATCATCCCAATACACAGTATGGGTACCTTGGGCATCCCCAGCAGCCTCAGCAGCAGCCTGCTGTCTGAGGGGTTCAAGGGAAGGGCAATCTAATTGAGCCTGCCTCAGGTCTGCCCTTGAGGGTCCCCCTGTCCCCAGAAACTCAACCTGGTCAGGTTCAAGTTCCTCAGAGACAGTCTCCTCTTGGACTGCAGAATCAGTTTCCTCTGAAACTTGATCCTCAACCTGGGGCAAGGTGGAAGGCTAAGCCTTTCCTCTCTTGCTCCTTCTCTTGGGTTGTGGTTGGTCTATTGTTCCAAGATCCACCACTGGTTCAGGAAGGCACTTCTTAGCCTGAGACCTTGTCACTGCAAGGACATGAGCTGAAATCCCTAGCATTTCTGCATGAGTCCTGTACTCCACTTCTGACCAAACTGAGCTTTCAAGATCATTGCCTAACAGACAGTCTACTGGAAGGTCTGCACTCACAACAACTTTCTTTAGGCCATCTACCCCTCCCCAGGAGAAGTTCACAACTGCCACACTATGGGAAGTAGTGGAGTTGCTGGCGTTGGTCACTAGGTAACTTTCACCTAGTACAATCTGTCCAGGGTCCACAAAGTCAGGTGTCACCATTGTGACACTGGCACATGTGTCCCTGTAGGCCTGAGCCAGTTTCTCATTGATTAAAGGCGTCTGCCTATATTTGCCCAGGTTACTGGGACTCACTGTAGTGGACAAAGCTAGGTCCACATCATATAGGAGAACTGCCTGAGTAGGGGTTCTGACTAGGCCAGATCCTACTTCAATACCCAGGGTCAACCCTGCTACACCCTTGGACTGTGTTCCACCACTGCTTACTGGACTAGGGGTTGCAGTTGCTTTAGGAGATGGAGTGGTGGGGACTGGATTTGTCTTGGTGCATTCACTGCCCCAGTGGGAAACTGATTTGCAGTTATTACACCAAGGCTTCTTTGGGCCATTCTTCTTCTTCTTTTTGTTTCCATTTTGGGAACCACCCTCCTTACTATTAGTTTGGGGGCCTGAAGACTTCTGGTCTTTTTCTTTATCTTTCTGATTTCCACCCTTCTGGTCTGTTTTCTTCTGGTCACCACCTTGGTTCTGGGGTTTCTGCTTAATCCTTGTTCTGACCCATTTGTCTGCCTTCTTTCCCAATTCTTGCGGAGAGGTCAGATCAGAGTCAATAAGGTATTGATGCAACAGCTGGTTTGTACAGTTATTAAGGATCTGCTCTCTCATGATAAGATTGTACAATCCTGTATAGTCTGAAACTTTACTTCCCTGCAACCAACCCTCCAGAGCCTTAGTGGCACAATCTACGAAATCAGTCCAGTCTTGAGTCTGTGCTTTTTGGGTGTCTCTGAACAACAACCTGTATTGCTCAGTGGTTAGGCCAAACCCTTCAATCAGAGCACTCTTCAAGACAGTGTAGTTTTTGGCATCCTCAGGTCTAACTGTGAGGAGCCTGTCCCTCCCTTTCTCAGAAAAGGAGTACCATAAAATTGCAGCCCACTGATCCTGAGGAACCTGCTGTACCATGCAGGCTCTCTCAAGAGCAGTCATCCATTTGTGGATGTTATCCCCTTCCTTGTAGGGGGCCACAATTTTTGTCAGGTTTCTATTGTCATAGCTCCTGTCTTTTTCTCTAGGAATATTGCTGCCACCAGTGGCATCTAAGCCACACAATTTCTGCTCTCTTGCCAAGGCAAGTCTAGCTTGAGCCAAGGCTACCTCCTCCCTCTCTATTTGGAGTTTGACAGCCCTCATTCTGGCCCTATGCTCTATCTTCTGAGAGGCAGTCATACCTCTCTGTGATTCCCTTGAGGCACTAGAAATATGAGAGTCCCCTGAGGGAGATCTCACTCTTCTGTTGCCTGGGAGAATGATATGGTTGGATCTGGGGAGGTGCTGGCCCTCTCCATTTCCCAGTAGGTCTAAGTTGGCCTGGTTAAGCCTGGCAACTTGGACCTGGCTACCCCTCTGATCCTGATCTTCTGGGTCCTCTACATCTGAGTCCTCCTCCTCCTCTTCTTCCTCCTCTTCTCCTTCCTCTTGAGGGGTATCAGTTACAGGTGGGTTCACTCCATCTCCTGAGTCTAAGGGAGCTTCATTTCCCTTCTCTAAGTCATCCTGCTCTAGAATGGCTATCAGGATAGGACATGTGGGACTTGTGCCCCTTTTTAACCCTCTTGATATGCACAAGGCAATCAAGTCCTTTCGGGTTAACTTGTCATAGCTGGAAGTTGCCTTGGTAAGGTCAACTGTCACAGGAGCAGACCCTGAGGCTTTTCCTGTGTCAGACATGACTGCTAGTGAGGTGTAAGTGGTGCACTTACCTACACTAAGTGTTTTCCTACTGTACCTTGCTAGTGAGTTGTAGTCAGGGTGTGCTAATCCCTTTAACCTACAACTACTAAGTTCAGTAGAACTTAATATGCTAAGCTTTTGATTTATATGTACCTAGAGGTACTTGATGTGATCTTTCAATTTGATAAAAAGATTGCAATGGTAAAACAACAGCAAGCTCAAATCCGCACCGCTGCTCACCAATGTGAGAAGTTGGCCTGATAGGTGATGTTTCCAATTCTGGAACCACCTATTATCAGACCAAACAATCCCTTATGGTGTCAGGTTGTAAGTCAACCTTGTTAGACAAGCTATCCTAGGGGTAGCATGGACTAAGCAGCCTAAAGGCTTAACTTAAGAGGTCGTGTTAAGCGAGCTGTTTTACCACATACAATCCTGTAATATCAAATGAAAGGACACCACACAAGTATATATTATAAAAATATATGTATTTATTACTAAAAACAATCCCCAGTATTCTTTATGAATAAAGGGGCACAAGCGTTAAATCAAAAGCACAGTTTAAACATACAAAGTTGCACAATTATGGATGAGGGCGGGTGGCCACTCAAACCATATACTAAACAAGTGGTATAAGAGATACCAATCGAACAGTGGTTAGGCCTAGGGCCTAGGGAATCGCTGGGAGCAGTCGGGACAAGCAATGCTGAAGTCGGGAGAGGCCCACGGGATTCGGGAGCAGTGCGGAAAGCGCACGCATGCACCAATGTTAACCAATGGTGCGTAAAAGTTGCAAAGTTAAAGTTTAAGGACACTTCCGCTGAACCTAGAGGAACAAAACTTAAGACACAGACCCTAGAGATGTGTACCAGTGTGGGAACACCGGCGGAGCAAAGTTACCTCACCCACAGGAAGCGGGTGCACAGGGTCGAAGTTGAGTCGGGTTTCGTCACGCAGGCTCTTGGTGCTTGAAGCTGTAAGGGCTGCAGGCGGGGTGAAAGAGAAGTGTCCGGTGGAGTCCAAGGGTGGACTCGAGTCGAAAAGTACCTGAAAGCAGAGGGGACAGAGTCTGGGTCACTCAGCCGTGACCAGGGTGGAACCAGGACGGAACCAGACAATGTCGGGCGCAATCAGGTCGTTGTCGAGGAGCTTCTCTCCGCTGTCACGTGGGCTCTGGGGCATCTACGACGTCCAGGAGCAGGTCACGATCTGTCCCACGCAGGCTCTCGCCGTTGGCGCTGTCGGCTTCAAGATTGGAGCAAACAACACTTGGCAAAAACAATCCACGCGGAACCGGGAGATTGCTTCTCACTCGAACCAGGAGGGTCAGAGTGGGGGCTCCTTTTCAGGGGAGCTGGTGTAGATCTGGAGCAACCAGATTCACAGGTCGAATTTCAAAGTCCGTCGGTACAGGGGCCACTAGCCGGCTGGCAAGTGACCGGGCCAACGCATTGAGCCAAATGGAGCAGAAGGGCCCCACGCAGCACTCGTCAAGTGTGGAGGGCTGAACTTCGGTGCAAGAGTGGCTCAAGGTTGGGGCTTCCCAAACCCCGGTGTACAGCTTCGAGGGTCACTCGTGGGCTGCACAGTCAGCGTCTCGTGGTCAATTCAAGATGTCGTGCCCCACACTTCCGGTCGCCTCCACGGGTCTCAGCTCTGCAGGGACTGTGGATCGGGCTGTTGGAAGGCAGGCAAGCTTGATCTCGTCAATCTCTGTCGCTCGAGTTCCGGCGGGAACTGCGACAAAGCAGACGTTGATGGCTGGATGGTGCCTGTTTGCACAGGGTGGTCACTCCTTGACCACAAGGGAGATTCTTCGGGCTTCTACGTCGAGTAGGATGTCGAAGGGTCCAGAATTTCATTTCTTATGTTTCTTCAGGATAATCTGAAGTGCATTGGCACTGCTCCCAGTCTTATACTAATTTTGGGGGCTGGATTACCTGCTAGGTCCCCTCCTATGGGTGGGACCCAGGAAGTGGGTGGATACACCCCCTTCCTTTGATCCAGGCCGCCCTGGCACGAGGGCTGGAGTGCCCCAGAACCGGTTTGGCCGGATTATGCAAGGGGCAGCCTTGTGCGCCCCAGGCAGTGTCTGGTTTCTTTCAAACCTCCCTGCTACAATCCACTATCTCCTGTCTGGAGGGTGGTAACACCCCCCTGCGACAGGAAACCCTTTGTCCAGGCCCCATTTGGCTGAGTTTCGGTCAGCTTCAGGGGGTCAGACCTTTGTCTGTGGCAGAGGCATCCATTTTGTGGATCTAAGGTCCTTTTAGAAATTAACCGCATTTAAGTAAAGTAACATGTCTTACCCCTCTAGAGGGGTGGAATGCTATCCCCGTCGCCAGAACTGGCGAGGGGATAGTATTCCAAATCGTATGACACCTTACACGACATGTTTTGATAAAGCCAAACCAGAGTTGCTATATAACCGCGAGGATTATAAGGCACTTAAGAGTATATGGTATGGCATTATCCTGAAACAGCTTAGGGAGTTGTTCCCGACAGCTGCAGACAGGCTCAGCTCATGCTAGAGTTCCATCTCACATTAAACCACGCACTCTGCCTCCAGGATTGATGAGGCCTTCCATAGGAGTGGCTCACAGGTTTATATGTGTCCAGATATAGGTTTAGATATAGGTATACTATATCTAAGCAAGGGGTGATTACACCACCTTACCCCAGCTGAGTGATCAGCCAGTTGTGTCAATTTAAGAACCAGCCAGGGGTGGCAAAAGATATGCTGCAGCCCCTGGTAGGCCTTGGTGGCCCCTATGCCCTGGGCACCTATAGTGCATTATACAGGGGCTGACAAGGAGTCCATTTCCAATTGTGGTATGTGCCTATAGCACATGTATTAGTAATTTAGTGAGAGAACAGCAGGCTGGGGGTCTGATCAGCAGGCCCACAGCCTCAGTAGTCGAAAACCAGTGAAGCAAAAAGCAAAAATTTGGGGTGACCATAGGATAGCAGACCCTACTCTCCTACAACAAATATGGGCCCGGTGCTTGCAACATAAAGATGTTTAAATTTGTTGCATAGATCAGGGTATTGTTCCAGGGGAGGACGACTTGAAGGGATCCAGATGAATATGGAATATTGTGTCGTCTTCCTGGAAGCGAAAGCCGACGCGCGTTTCGGTGATTGGCCAGGGTGGCCACACCTTCTTCAGGGCTTGGGGTGGTTAACTGGGAGGGGGACAGGCATGAAATCTAGGGATAAAAACAGTGTCTTAGATCTTTGGTCAAAATGCTGGGTCAAAATATACATATATACATTTTCTGTTTATTTTACGGATACCAATAACAATGAAAAAGATTTTTTGATGTCCTTTTTACTTTGTTTTTACCCAAACATTATTTCTAGATGGATACATCTATGGTTAAATTCCTGTGACTGTGCAAAACTGGGCTACCTATGAACCCTCCTAGGAAGAGACTTCCCGTTCGGTGAGGTCTACTAAAGGCAACTTGATAGCCTTATCTAGGCAAACCATTGGATACATGTCATCATGTTTCATAACTTATGACTATTTACACTTCCCTCATACATACACACATTTATTCAAGGGCGCCTAAATTCAGTTTATCTAATAGGGATTACCATGTGAAGATCTAATTCCCATTATTATGGCGGTCAGACAAATAATTTTGATGCCCAGTTAAACATAGCTTAATGTTTGGGTAAAAACAAAGTAAAAAGGACATAAAAAAATCTTTTTCAATTTGACCCTGCATTTTGACCAAAGATCTAAGACACTGTTTTTATCCCTAGATTTCATGCCTGTCCCCTCCCAGTTAACCACCCCGAGCCCTGAAGAAGGTGTGGCCACCCCGGCCAATCACCGAAACGCGCGTCGGCTTGCGCTTCCAGGAAGACGACACAATATTCCATATTCATCTGGATCCCTTCAAGTCGTCCTCCCCTGGAACAATACCCTGATCTATGCAACAAATTTAAACATCTTTATGTTGCAAGCACCGGGCCCATATTAGTGAATACAAGTGGAATGAAAGAACACTATAGTGATTGAATTGGAATGAGTGAATGTTAGAGAATGAATGTCATGTGGTATGTTACTGGGTAGAACTTGATACAGGTGTAGGACCATCACTGTCTATTTTTATCCTTTTCTATCATTTGTACTGTATATTGTATATATAATGTTTACACCATTTGATACAAAAAAAACTCCAAGATAAAGAATAAATAACTTCATGTTTAAAAAGAAAATATCATCTCTGAGTATATACTGAACTGACTTGGGTGTTGTGCAATATTGGCTCCTAGATAAATCACCCTATAAAAACTTGTTGGATCCCCTCGGGGACGATTATATCACAAGGGCAGGGTTGCTCTTTCATTCTCTATTTGAAGTTCCCAGGTTACACCTCATAGGATTCCGGCGAGGGGTCAATAGCAGCTGGGACTCCCTGATCGCGAGAGCGGAGTTCCGCAGAATTATTAGCCAGTCCACCCCCTCGACCAGAGCACTCCCCCTAATGTCCTAATTTTACCCCGTAGTACGGGAGGACAACCCCATATGCGGAAGCCCGGACGAGCCCCCAACTGTTGTACCGAAAAATAATAAGTCTAATAGAGCCATACCCTCCAATAGCCCCAATAGCAATTACCAAATAATCAGTCAGTTGGCAGTGAAGAAGCTCCAATCATGTATTCTAAATGGACTCTGCGCAGAGAAGCCTCCCCGTCCACACCTAGTCAGTGTGACAAGAAGACTGCCTGTTCATATTCAAACAAGTCATTATATATTTTCAGTTCAACACACATTATCACTGTGAAAGGAAAACACATCCTCTGGCCCCTTCACCCCAGGAAGGGACCATATATGGCACACATGATTAGTTCAAAGCTTAGCTATTCATTACTGGGCATCTCAGGAAGGGTGACTCCCTTTTTGTTCTCAGGCACGAGAGTCTGCAAGAATCAATCAATCAATCAATCAAAGCATTTATATAGCGCACTACTCACCCGGAGGGTCTCAAGGCGCTGGGGGGGGGGGGGGGGTCCGCAACTGCTCGAACAGCCAGGTCTTGAGCTGCTTCCTGAAGGCGAGGTGGTCTTGGGTCAGGCGGAGGTGGGTCGGAAGGGAGTTCCAGGTCTTGGCGGCCAGGTAGGAGAAGGACCTTCCTCCTGTGGTGGCTCTTCGGATGCGGGGGACGGCGGCGAGGGCGTGGCTGGTCGATCGAAGCTGGCGTTTGGGAGCGTAGAAGTTGAGGTGGCCGTTGAGGTATCCTGGGCCTTGGTTGTGTAGGGCTTTGTGTGCGTGGGTGAGGAGCCGGAAGGTGATTCTCTTGTTGACCGGGAGCCAGTGCAGGTCTCTCAGGTGTCCGGAGATGTGGCTTCGGCGGGGGATGTCCAGGATGAGTCGTGCTGAGGTGTTCTGGATCCGCTGGAGTCTCTTCTGGAGTTTGGCGGTGGTTCCGGCATAGAGGGAGTTGCCGTAGTCCAGACGGCTGGTGACGAGGGCCAAGAATGTGTTCATCCCACACGAAAGGCAGATGTAACCTTGAGTTTCCCAAGTTCGAATCAATGGTCCATTCATAGCCCAGGCCGACCTTTTAGACTCTCCCTTTACACAGTGACAGGTCACGTGTTTTCCTAGCAAGAGCAAGAGGTACGGGGAAATGAAACCAACATGGGGTTTCTTCAGAAAAGGCCCGATTCTTAATGTATACATAAATCGGGTATATTCACAATGGAGGGGTTAACCTAAAACAGAATGCTAATATATGGGATACAAAGCATTCTCAGTTCTGCTCAGCTCGTTATAGCAAGGTTGAAGTGGGTATATTAATGCTCACACCTCCTCAATGAACTAAGTAGGTGCATCACGCTAATTTCTAACTACTACTATGTGTTTTTAGTTTGCTCTCAGGGTCTAATTCAGATTTCAGTTCCTCAAAGGGGATATGAGTTTAATTTCCTTTTATATTTTAAGGTCGAGCCTCAGCTAGCCACACATTTACCCGCTCCTGCACCATAGTAAACCTGGTGTCCTGTCGCCCATCACTCTCTAACAATCTCTCCCCTACATCACCCACATTTTAAAACAAGCATTTGCAATGCAATAGGTCTCGCATTTGCACGACTTGAAGCTATTAATTCAGTAGTTGCTGGCAGCGACTAGGAGGGTGATGCAGCAGAATGTGTTTGCAATACTCAATTGCACTAACCTGACAGTCCTCTGTCTAAAGGGCATGGGACTTGTTTCATGGCCTTGTTTAGCGCAGCACACCGTCTAGCATAATTACGGCATGGCACATATGCCCAGTTTAGATTAGTGTCCTATGATTACATTCCGTAAGTAGTAAGCTTGCTTAGTTTTGGGCGCATAGTTATTTAACTGCCTAGTGGACGCAAGG